>NW_022145858.1:677516-680015 GCF_002938485.1 Sitophilus oryzae | reverse complement strand
GACAAATTTTTGTTTAAAAAATTATTTCTTGTGCTTTTTACAAGATGTGGTGGATCAAAAAGTGGTAAAACTGGTCTATCCTTTATGTAAAGCACTGTATCATCCCAATTTTCATTGGTTTGAATCATCGTGAAATTAATTTCGTCCAAGCGTGCATTTACCCATTGTACAGTAATTTGACTATTGGTTTCTGTTTTACCCATTTGGCACTAAAGCACTAATTATTACAAAAGAAGATTCACTTTTTAAATTATATCGGTAAAAAATAGGTACTGGCGCTTAAATTACTTAAATTATAGAATTTATTAGCCGGAGCACACACACACACGTGTTTATCAAGCCAAGAGGGCCATCTTTTTCTGTTCTGTTCAATTATGGTTTTTTCGGTCTTCGGAATTTAAAAAGTTTTGCAATGCAAATGACAAAATTTTCGATTTTGTGGAACACAGCTATCAGACCAAAGTATAATCCGTTCCAACTCTGGATTATCATTGACATTTCTTTTAAGAATTTTTATTACGGCATTGGCAATATGAACACCCGCTCGTCCACATATCATTTCATGCCAAATGGCATTATAAACAACTTAAAGGTTAGTTTATATGCATTCGTAATGCGTCGTCCGTCATTCCGTTAGTCCAATAATATTCAAGTATGAGCTGTCATTTTTGAAATAAACTAATAAAATTACATAAAATCAACGACGGACGACTCATTACGGATGCATGTAAACCCACACTCAGTTTTGTCTAGGTGGGCTGTTAAATTATAACAAGAAAGCTCTCATTTGGTAATAAAAATTGATTATGTTCGCTTTGGACAAAGAAAAGGTGTTTTTAGAGCAAAAGCGACAACGACTTTGTTATTGTTAATATAGGCTTCACGATCTCTATTTCTCTCATTGGGTGCGTTCACCAGATGACAACAGTTGAGTAGTTGACTAAGCGACCGTGTTCGGTAACCATGATGACTAGACGCTGGATGTCATCTGCGATTTTCATGAAGCGCGAATAATTTATGCTGACCAACTAACTCAACATAGGCTTGACATATGACATAATTGATATATGATGATCGTTTGTTGTTGTTTCT
Organism: Sitophilus oryzae; assembly: GCF_002938485.1. Lineage (NCBI taxonomy): Eukaryota > Metazoa > Arthropoda > Insecta > Coleoptera > Curculionidae > Sitophilus > Sitophilus oryzae. Next base: position 678,923 of record NW_022145858.1, on the reverse strand, counting down.
TTTGGCGGGCTATGGCTTTGTGTTACTAATAATTGTTTATTTCATTATAAAAAACGTACTATGGACCCTAATAAGAAAATATGTCATCCTACAGTTTAGAGTTTTCTAAGGAGAATCAGCAACCAGTAATTGAAAATGATAAGATAGTACTAAGTATGTATACACATGAACAAAACAGTTAAAATATAATATGTAACTATAAAATAGCCAAAACATCTAATACTATTTGCATTTTTAGATAAATCTTGCGATAATTAATTATTAATATTTTTTTTCACTGCTCAGAGCAGGTTTAAAGCTGCCTTATCCGTCCACGGGGACAAGACAAGGTGCTATTGTTAATCACCTAGAAACGAACGAACAATGTTGGCAGCATCAAGCAGCACAGATTTTTGCATTAGGCGGTAAGTATTTTCAGGTATTCCAATTACTTTTAATTGTTCTTTCAGGTTGACCGGCATAATTCCAATGGCTGAAACAATCAAGGGAACTACCTGTACCGATTCCATTTGCCATATATTTTTTATTTCTATTCTCAAATCTTGATACTTTGTTATTTTTTCTGTAAACTTGCTTTGTATATTGTTGTTGTTAGGAATAGAAATGTCGATTAGTAAAACGGTTTTTTTAATTTTATTTATAAGCGTGATGTCCGGTCTGTTACTTCTAACGGTTTTATTTGTTAAGATTGTTTTATCCCAGTATATTTTGAAACTATTATTTTCGACTACGGGTGGTGGATGACATTTGTAGTAGGGCTCTTGGATTTCTCGGTCAATGTTGAATTGTTTGAGGATCTCCAAGTAGATGATCGATGCGACTCTGTTGTGTCTTCCCAGATACTTTGTACTCGCCAGATTACTGCACCCTGATAAAATGTGTTCTATGTTTTCACTTCCAGAATCACATCTACGGCACTTGTCTGATATATTCTCCTTTAGGATGAGTTTCCGGTAGTTGCGTGTTGGGAATCACTTGGTCTTGCATAGCCACTATGAATCTCTCGGCTTCTGAGTAGAGATAACCCGGGCAGCTTCTGGGTAGATGTTAACCAGTGCAATGACGCCGCCTTTTCAATGTGATGTTGATCTAGCTCATCTGGGTACCGTCCGTGTAACTCCTTGGCTCCCCAAGTTGCTATTTTATTAGTGATTGACGTAGGAGTTGGAAAAGCATCATATTGTTTACTACTGAGGTTCAGGAGGGTGTATTTGACATCAGCTGAAGACACCGTGACGTAAAGGTTGCTGTTCTTGGTATAAAAGTATTCTCTGATGCTCTTTATTTGCTCCCGACAGACATTAACAACATCCAGTAAACCTCTACCTCCAAGATTTCGAGGGAGGGTCACCCGTTCCGTAGCGCTTCTTGGGTGGTGATTTCTAAATTTGGTTAAGGTTGTTCGTA
>NW_022145858.1:662121-677418 GCF_002938485.1 Sitophilus oryzae | reverse complement strand
ATCTTGGATAGTCGTCAACAATTGTTATTATCGTTTACTTACCGGACACCCTGTATACATAACAAAAATAGGAACATTCTTTTCTAATGTAAGTCATTTCATAATACTCTAATAAACATCATAACATAAATAGAAACATTTTAACATTTTTTCTAATCTCAAGTTTTTTTTTATTACGATACTGAAATGTTAGGCACTATAATTTCCAGCACATTGGCAACCCTTTCTAAAGCATTGGTAAAGCGCTCGGTATTTGTCTCAATCCGTTTCAGTCTCTCTAACAGTTCCTTATAATGTTGCACACTCTGTTCCTGTGTCTCTGTGTGCATCCTATTGAAAGACACAAACCTCCTTGTTCTCTCTGTCGAACGCCGTATTCTTTTAGCAGCAGGAGCAGCAGTTCTATTCTTTGCTACACGTATTCCACATCCCAATGATGAGGAAGCGCTGATAGGTGTAATAGGTGCCAAGGGGGGTATTGACATTGAGCGAGAAAGTAAAAATATAATATTTGAAAATTGAAGAATACCCATGTGTTTGAAAAATGTATTTTTTTAGAACATAAAATACTAACCATTCCCAAATCAACATTCTTGTCCCCAGTCACAGCTCTCCAGCCTAATAAGGCCATTAGCCGCTCTTCCGCGTCACTTAAGGATGGCTTTTGAGGAACCACTCCTAATCTTTTCTCCCTCGATTCTAAGTTGGGCAGGTTTGCTTTTGACTTTTGATTTCCATCGTGTTACAGCCTAGGAGAATTATCACAACTTCTATACTTATCAATTACTTAGTATTTAATCATTATATTATAATTTATTATTGATTATAACTTAAGTAACATACCACTTTCCTCTTCTCAGCGCTTCTTACACCAAAACCCATCGCATTAAGATTAGTGGCTAGTTGATTTGGCACTGGCATCGCCATCAGAATGCCCAAATTTGGGCCTTATTATTGAGGGGTTTTCTTCCATGTAATCAACAATTACTCTCCATGCATAAGGTGGGTTTTAAAATCACGCTCTGAAATTGTTTCAACTTATCACTCATCACTAAGTACCTACATGATACCTATTAAGACCCTATTTGTCCGCTTGCCCTTTTATAAATATAGGATATTCGTAATTTGTAAATAACTTACCCATAATTAATTTTACTCCAAATACCAACAAAAAAAACAAGCAAACTATTTCACGCAAAGTCCTCATGGGTTTTTAGTAGGAATTTTGTCTCTTATAGTTATTCCAAGCATGACTCTCTTGGCTACTCTTAACTAAAACTAACTTAAATTTTCTGCTGACTTTTTCGTTAATGTTAGAGCTTCCGCTCCATATGTAATTACCGGCAAGACGCATTGTTCATAAACTTTCCTCTTCAAGCATATGGGTATATCAGTTTTAAAGGTCTCCCGCAGTTTGCTAAAAGCAGCCCAACCCAAACCTATTCTGCGCTGTATCTCGTGTGTTTGGTTGTTCTTTCCGATTTGTATTTCGTGCCCGAGATATTTGTATATATTTTCCTTAATTTATTACTCAAATGAAGCACTTCATTTTCTTGCAATAAATTAAGTATTTTTATGTAATTGAAATCTATTAAATTATTATTCACATCTATCAAATAAGTTTTTTCACCCCAGGTATTGCGTACCAGCTTAATCATATGTGAGGGATTTGGAAAAATATAAACATTTGAATTATCAATAGATAACTTAGTATCTAAAACATTCATTTCTGGATTACACCCCAAAGTTCTACACATGCTTAAGTTAGCTGGACACCCATCAAATGTTACATTTGTTACAATGACACCACAACCATGTAAATGATTTAAACACTGGGTAACTAGCAATGATTTTTGCTCACTATTTATTCCATTAATAAAGAAATACCCCACAGGCAATTTCTACGAATCATTGATAGCTACTACCACAAACACCAAAACTTCTTTGGCCACATTCATGTAATCATGCTCGACACCATTACCAAAATCTGCATAACCAAAATAGTGTTTTCCACTAAATTCTACATGCTGACGAACTGCCATTTCATCGAACACCAATGAACACAAAAAACACTTTTTTCCTCATGCTGAACTTCCAATTTCAGAACTGATGCATACCATTTCGAGAATGTTTTTGAATGTAGTAAACAAGTGTTAAATTTCTCCCTCACATATTTATAGCCTTTTGGTAAAAAAAAAGTGCAGAGTTACTACAAATGAACGTTCAGTTTGAGAGTATGATTTGCTAACCTTCTTTTTATTGGTTTTCCTGAAAAGTCTGCAAATCAAGTCATTATTAGGACCAACATTTTGTAATATTGTTTCACTACTTTCTTCATTTAATAAATTTTGTTTTTGAATTCCAGAATAATTGAACTTAGAGTAGTAATTGTTTTCTTCCGAGCCCAATTTTTTTTCTGTAGACTTTTGATTTTCTTAGATTGTAGTACATCCCTCCTACACATCTCATGGAGTTTTGGCTTCAAGAAAACTTTCTGAGGGGTATCATCGGCTTTCAAGAAGTCAATCGGTTTTCTATAATTGGGACTACCCTCGGGAGCACCAGTAAGATCTTGAGTAGTGATGGGAAAAACCGATTAATTTCAATAATCGAGTACTCGAGTATCAAGCGATTCCAATAACCGAGTGATCGCTCGAGCGAAATATCGCTTGTATTTAAAAATACGGTTTTTTGTCCGTCGCATGTTGTAAGTACTCATTAACACCAAGCAGTAAGCTGCGTGCGCAGGACACATATTATTTCGGTAATAAACGGCAAGTAGTAAGCGGCGAGCAATTCGCTTGATCGCTTGATTTAGTTTATTTCGAAGCATTGTCGATGTAGGGCGTAAAATTTTATCTCTCAGATACGCAACGGATAAATATACCGGGTGCGTCTCAAAAGTGGATCACCCCTATAACTTTTTTATTTTTTCAGATAAAACAACGAGATTTGGTATGTTAGTATATGACATAAATTATGATTGATTGACATATCTAATTGTTTTCGGTCACTTCCGGTTTCACCGGAAATGACTGCAACTTTTGATTTTAAATCGCACCCTCCGTATTTTTTTACTTGGCCCGGTAGAAAATGACACACTCGGACGTCAGAGCCTCGTTTGTGTAAACAGGGTGCACCGCGTGAAGGTGAGGTTGACTTTTGGGTAAGCTAGGCTATATGTATCGCTTCACTACCCCCCCTTGTGTCCCTCACACCAAACATAAAAAGACAGTTCAGCTTCGTTGACGCGGATCTAGAGAGAGAAGCCCAGGGAAATACTGTTTTTGAAAACACTGAGGAGTCCCCTCATGGAGGTGAGTAGAAATCCCAGTGTAGACATATGAATACAATTTAAATGAAATGCAGATTTATTATAAAATGAAAATGTAAGAAAGACCAATCACTTTCTTTTGCGTTGGGAGGTTGGGAGTATATGCTGGCATCTATTGTTAACTTTGAACTGGGGGGATCTAATGATAACTTTGAGAGCCAATTAATTTTTTTTTTTAGATCAGGTAAAGTTTACATGGACACATCAAAGTACCCTTTTGATGCTCGATGCATACAAAACCAGATTTTAAAGTTTATCTATTCAGGCCACACGTATTGGGCGCCATGTTATCGTTCTCGATTTTTTATTATTATTATTGATTAATACCTATTACGGGCTAGCTCTACCGATCGAGATCGATAATCTACTTGTTTGAATTTTATAGGGAATAAAAAGGATCTTACCTAGAAAATAAAACCATTACGCTTGTATTGGACACCTGCTCGCCTCGAATATTCCACCTTATTCTTTTTGTGACCGTGACCATACCGTGACGACGTCTTTCGAAGCCGGTGAGCGACTCTCTTCTTAATAATCTTTTTTTTTCACATTGTTGCCACTTCCGGGGTTGCCAACTTTTATATTTTAATTAGGGAGGTATCGATAACAAAAATAAATACAAATAAAATCTGTATTAGCAATTAGGTATAGTACTTATAGTATTACAAAAAGCTTATTTTTTCCTTTATTTTGAAATATCTTTCACCTATTTTAATGAAATTTTCACCTAGCTGAGGGTTATTCCTAATTCCTAATCAGTTGCGGATTGTTAGATTTTTTTGCATCGTCTTGCAGAAAATCTTGCAGCATGTAAAACAATGCGAAACTCAAAACCGTCAATTTTATTGACAATAATATTGATTATCTCCAGGCTACTTTAGGAATAACCCTCAGTTAAGTGAAGTGGGGCACCCCAACAAAAGAATTCTAATATACCTAGGTACAATTTGTGCTGTTTTTTCTTAGCCAATTTGTTATATTAAGTGAGCTTGTCTAAATGAATGCCATACTTTAATCATTATCATTGAATTATCTTGTACTACAATGGAAAGTTTCTAGTTTATAGGTATGTGTAGAAGTTGAATAATATGAATATAATAATTCCAAATTGCACCAATAATATTTTTATATCTTTACTTACACTTTGGTCTTTCGGAAAACTATGCATCTGGGCATCTTTATTATAGTTCTTGCAACCAGGCACACAGCACATAAAGACCATTCTTATGCTATAATAATTGTCACCAGTTTATCACTCAAATACAAGAAATGAAAACACAAAAAACACGTAAAAATCACAAACACTAACCAACTCTCAAACACCCAAGCCAAAAATGCATCAAAAATGGCGGATGGCGGCCGGCTTCGTCCCGAACTGTCAACGTCATGTGTCAACGTCGTTGTTTGTCGTCTGGCGAATTGCGTTGGGTGTCCTCTGGAATTTTTAATCACGAGCATTCGATAGTCGTGGCGCAACGATAACCATTTGGTCGCACGGCGAGGTTGTCACATATGCTTTAGTATACAAATGAATGAATGATTTTATTCGAATAAAACCATTCGATAGTTGAAATCATTCATTCATTAACCATTCGATAGTTCCCATCGCTAATTCAGATGGTTTTTCTGGCGCCGGGGAACTTATACGACTAGTACAAGATTCTTCATCTCTGTTAAATAAGTATTATATCCTATAGCATAGACTGCTTAGGAGATATATGGATATAAACGTTAATATCTTTTTTCTTTAAAAATACTTCTGCATGATTGCAAGGGTGTCAAACCGTATATTAAGCGGAGTACCCGCTTTTGGGCAATAAAAACTCTTTGGCTGCCAGTTGCGCAACCGTCAACTGCTATATTATAGGACATAGCGGAGTATATCAGTGCGTAGTATGCACTCAAAAGACCCTCTTCATTAACCGAATCTCTCAAATTGAGGAGTACGTAATAACCCTTATTTAATTTCTTGCACACAATTTCTATTTGATCTGACCAGCTCAAAGTTTCATCAAGTGTAGTTCCCAAAAATTTTACAGTTTTTTTCCGGTTTAATAACAACATTTTTATCTAGGAAAAAACTGAATGATTTTGACTAAAATAGAAATTAACACATACAGTTTTAGAATGGTTTATCACTAACTTATTTCTATTGCACCATGCGCTAAATTGTTGTATAACCATTTTTGACTTATCATATAGTTCCTTTTCGGTCTTTGCTGACAACATTACCGAAGTATCATCAGCATACAGAAACACCCGACCTGTTGTTATGTAGTCAGGTATATGTAGTCAGGTCGTTAATAAAAATCAAAAAAAGCAACGGTCCCAGGACACTGCCTTGGGGCACACCGGACTCTATAACAAAACTGGAAGATTTTACTTCATTTATCTTTACAACGAGGTCTCTATTGCTTAAATACGATCTTATCCAACCAGCAAGGTTTCCCCTTAAACCTACCGCTTGCACTTTCTCCATAATAAACTCGAAGTCCAAACTAACGAAAGCTCGAGAAAGATCAAAAAATAAACCCACGACCAACTCTTTATTCTCCAGTCTATCGTGAATATATTGTACAAGGTGAGAAGTAGCTGTTTCTGTTGAGCAACTCTGCCTAAAACCATATTGTTCTTTTGCAAGAATATTATTTTTTTCCAAAAAATTATTAATTTGTAAAGATTCTGCCTTTTCCATTACTTTTATAATTATATTTAATAACGCAATTGGTCTGTAATTATTTACTGAGGTCGACTCACCTTTTTTATAAATTGGTACCACACCTGACGTGTTTAAAAATGAAAGAAAAGGTGAAAATTCTAAAGACTTATTTAAAATTGTTGCGATAATTTCGGAAAATTCTTTAATACATTTTTTTATTAAATAAATTGGTATTTCATCAATACCGGTCGACTTTTTATTTTTTTACATACAAATGCGCTCAATATCATATGGAGTAACGGGGAAGTAGAAAAATGATACAGGATATGCTTTTGCTCTGGTGCATTCTTTAGAAATATTTGGACCAAAATAAGTAGTTAATTCTTTTTTAACAACTGACGTAAAAAAATTACCGAATATATTAGCTACTTCTATGGGCTCTGTAATTAGATTACTATCTTCTAATAGTTTTATGTTTTTCATTTTTGTGTTTGTTTTATTTATTCTGTTATTAATCATTTGCCACATAGTACGAATTTTATTATTTGAATAAGAAATCTGTTTAGAATGGTACATTTTTTTAATACTTACTATATTTTTATTGTGTTGTTTTTTGAGTGATAGATAATTATTCTTGAATAAATCATTGGTAGGATTATTTTTTCTTTGTTTGTTTAATAGTTTAAGCTTATTCGATTCACTTTTTAATTCTTCTGTATACCATTCCCGTGATGTAACAGTACAACGTCTTTTAGTTTTAGGAAAGGAAGCATTGAATGCCCATGTAAGGTGATTCCAAAATTTATCAAAATAACGTAAAATATTATTATTATCATTTAAATTATAACTTCCCAGTAAATATTTGAACTGAGCTATATTAAATTCTGTGAATTGTCGCACCGAGTGCGTAGACATATCACCATCTTCGTTAGAGTTAAAATTTAGGTCCTGCAAATTTCCCGAAACAATTTGCGCATGGTGGTCGGAACAATCTGCATGAATGTTCTCTATTAATATATTTTCTAAATTAGTCACGACTTGTTTTAATCTAAACTTGTTTTATTACCACCTGATATCCTGGTAGGTTTACGATTTAATGAGGTCAAATTGTAACTGCCAAAATCGGTAATAATATTTTGCCGTGGTCCACTTGAAAGGTAGTCTATATTAAGATCACCGCATATCAATATTTTATTAAACTTTGAAACTAATTTATCGAGAATGTTACACAATTTTGAGAAAAACAAATCGATATTCCCATTGGGTGATCTGTATAATGTTAAAATACAGAGTGACAAACTCGCAATGTACATACCAGAGCATTCAAAATCTAATTCCTTATTTTCAGAAGCAATACCACATATCTGCCTGCAGTCCTGCATAATTTCTGTTTTACAAAATATTGCAGAGCGTTATTTGAACGGCAAAAAACTGAAACCAATACGTAATCGGTAATTACTAAATTTTGAATCTGATCCTTCTTAAGCCAGTGTTCAGTTACACATAATATTAGCGGATTATATTGATTTAATAAATCTTCTATGAAATTGAATTTGTTTGATATTCTTGGTACATTCAAATGAAATATTAATTTCTGATGCAATTTTGCGCCATTACCAGTTTTCAAGTTTAAGCTATCGCATTCTGATTTGTCGAGGCCTGCTCTTGAAAATTTGATTTTTTGGAAAAGTAATATCTATTTACATATATATTCGACGGCCAAATATCTGGATTATAAACTTCTTTCACATGGGTGATTGGGAAAGTAACCAACATCGAACTGGTTGTTTCAGTCTTCTTTAATTGTTGACAATGGAAATAAATGGATGGTGCGGACTTCTTTAAATATCGGACAAGATCATCTGGAGATACTTCTGTATCTAATCTATAGACGTGCAGATATCCTTTTTTAGGGACTGTTTTGATGGTTGAGGAAACAGTGCTGGACCCTAGGTTTATTTCTTGGTCTTCGTGCGGTTGGTCCCGACCCGAGCGCCTTATCAACTGCTGTTTTTACTTCATTTGGTGTAAAATGGTATTTGGCATATTTTCATTGTTATTGCTTTTTAATATTGCAGGTTTCTGCACGATAGAATTTACCGACCTCTTTGCGATATCTGCATACTTATTTAAATTATTCGGAGTAGATATCTTACTTGAAGAAGGGATCTCCCTAGTATTTTGTTGTGTTTGTCTCGTATTATTCGAAATATTTATAGGTGGAGCATTTGATGTGGTTTGTAAATAAGTGTCGGTTTGATTTTTCAACAAGGTTATAATAAATTCTAAATCTAAAATTCTCTTTTCCAACAAACCTTTATTGCTCTTCAAGATGTTATTTTCACATAGTGAGCTGTGTAGTTTATATTTGTTTTCAAGGTAGTGGATGCTACAATCTTTTGAACATCGTCATAGGTGTCATGGAATTCTTCGGGTAAGTTCAATCTTTTTGTCGCCTTACTTTTCAGAAAATCACTAAGCACATCACTACTCACACTTTCTGGTAATTTTTCGTGTAGAATAATGTCTATTAAATCGCTTTTTTTGAGTTTACTAAGCTCTTGAAATATTAGGCTGTTTGTTTTGTCAGCCATCTTGGATAGTCGTCAACAATTGTTATTATCGTTTACTTACCGGACACCCTGTATACATAACAAAAATAGGAACATTCTTTTCTAATGTAAGTCATTTCATAATACTCTAATAAACATCATAACAGAAATAGAAACATTTTAACATTTTTTCTAATCTCAAGTTTTTTTTTATTACGATACTGAAATGTTAGGCACTATAATTTCCAGCACATTGGCAACCCTTTCCAAAGCATTGGTAAAGCGCTTGGTATTTGTCTCAATCCGTTTCAGTCTCTCTAACAGTTCCTTATAATGTTGCGCACTCTGTTCCTGTGTCTCTGTAGAAACATTTTAACATTTTTTCTAATCTCAAGTTTTTTTTTATTACGATACTGAAATGTTAGGCACTATAGTTTTCAGCACATTGGCAACCCTTTCTAAAGCATTGGCAAAGCGCTCGGTATTTGTGTCAACCCGTTTCTGTCTCTCTAACAGTTCCTTATAATGTTGCGCACTCTGTTCCTGTGTCTCTGTGTGCATCCTATTGAAAGACACAAACCTCCTTGTTCTCTCTGTCGAACACCGTATTCTTTTAGCAGCAGGAGCAGCAGTCCTATTCTTTGCTACACATATTCCACATCCCAATGATGAGGAAGCGCTGATAGGTGTAATAGGTGCCAAGGGGGGTATTGACATTGAGCGAGGAAGTAAAAATATAATATTTGAAAATTGAAGAATACCCATGTGTTTGAAAAATGTATTTTTTTAGAACATAAAATACTAACCATTCCCAAATCAACATTCTTGTCCCCAGTCACAGCTCTCCAGCCTAATAAGGCCATTAGCCGCTCTTCCGCGTCACTTAAGGATGGCTTTTGAGGAACCACTCCTAATCTTTTCTCCCTCGATTCTAAGTTGGGCAGGTTTGCTTTTGACTTTTTGATTTCCATCGTGTTACAGCCTAGGAGAATTATCACAACTTCTATACTTATCAATTACTTAGTATTTAATCATTATATTATAATTTATTATTGATTATAACTTAAGTAACATACCACTTTCTCTTCTCAGCGCTTCTTACACCAAAACCCATCGCATTAAGATTAGTGGCTAGTTGATTTGGCACTGGCATCGCCATCAGAATGCCCAAATTTGGGCCTTATTATTGAGGGCTTTTCTTCCATGTAATCAACAATTACTCTCCATGCATAAGGTGGTTTTAAAATCACGCTCTGAAATTGTTTCAACTTATCACTCATCACTAAGTACCTACATGATACCTATTAAGACCCTATTTGTCCGCTTGCCCTTTTATAAATATAGGATATTCGTAATTTGTAAATAACTTACCCATAATTAATTTTACTCCAAATACCAACAAAAAAAACAAGCAAACTATTTCACGCAAAGTCCTCATGGGTTTTTAGTAGGAATTTTGTCTCTTACAGTTATTCCAAGCATGACTCTCTGGGCTACTCTTAAATTTTCTGCTGACTTTTTCGTTAATGTTAGAGTTTCCGTTCCATATGTAATTACCGGCAAGACGCATTGTTCATAAACTTTCCTCTTCAAGCATATGGGTATATCACTTTTAAAGGTCTCCCGCAGTTTGCTAAAAGCAGCCCAACCCAAACCTATTCTGCGCTGTATCTCGTGTGTTTGGTTTGGTTTGGTCTTTCCGATTTGTATTTCGTGCCCGAGATATTTGTATATATGTGTTTCTTTTATGTCGACGTCACCTATTCTGATGTTCTGTGTCAGCACTAAGTTTGTCATTATTTGCGTTTTACTCGTATTTATCCGGAGACCGACTTTTAATGAGGCCTGCACTAATTCTTCGAGCATCTGCTTTGAATCTCCGATGTTATCTGAGACAAGGACGATGTCATCTGCGAACCTGAGATGTGTCAACCTTTCACCATCGATATTTATGCCCCTATTCTCCCATAAACAAGTTAAATATTGTTAAATGTACAATACGTAATGATAATGTCTTTCAAAGGTCAAAGATATTCTAATTATACGTCCTCCCCTCTTGGACTCTTCTTGGACCAGCCCATTTTCTAAACTGCACTTTACAGGGTTACCGTAGTTAACCCAACAGTTTTCTTATCAGTTGGGAACACCAAAAGGTTGTCCCAGTTTATGTTTGGGTAGTTGAAATATCCAAATAAGAATGTATGGTTTTTAGTTGTAAATGCATTGCATATTGTGCTTATCATTGGAGAATTTACTTACTCAGTTGTAGTAGTGCCTGACCTATAAATGCGTGCTGCTGTGATCTTTATTTTGTATACTTGTAGGTCAAGCCACAATGAGTCGACTGGAGGATCAGTGTGATAATTTTGGGATATGCTGCAGTTTATATTGTATTCATTTATTTGGTTTTTAACAAGGATGCATACTCCTCCACCTTTTTGATGTGGTCGATCTTCTCGAAAGCTGCTGTAACCATTTATACATATTAAGCTGTCATCTATACATCTCTTAACCAGGTCTCTGTTAACAGTTAACTATTGTCGGACATGCTGATAACACTCTTACTTTCCACTCATCAATTTTATTTACACCTGAAGCAATGTTACTATACCAGAATGAAATTTCAACTACCTCTAATTTATTTAGTTTTCCCTTTTTTCAACGATTTTGGGAATTCCACTGACATATTTTATAATTAATTTTGTTTATCTTTACTCTTTTGCTTTTCTAGATCTGCTAAAACTTCTTTTAGCTACTTCCTCTGCTTTTTTGTTTGGTCAGCTTTGATGTAAACATCTGGGACATTTTGTTCGAGATTTTTTTTTTGTTATTTTTAGTGCTGTAAGGGCTCCTACTTGTTAGTACTACTTTAATAGGTCTTCATTTATCAGGCATCTCTCTTCCAAGTCTAAATATCTTAGCATTGTTGGGCAAGTCAAGTTCCATTTTTCTAAAGAGCTTGATGATGGTTTCTTTGTCATCGCTGAGTTTTTCTTCAGGTTGCTCTTTAGCTGATTCTTTTACGCCAAAAATTAGGACATTAGTTGCTCGACGCTCTCTCTCTTTTATCTCAAAAAGGGTGAGCTTAATTCCATTTTCTGTTCCCACTCTTACTTCTGAAAAGAAGAGTACTCCTGAATAGTATATTTAGTAGGGACCTAATATCTTGGATTTAATAGATGAACGAATGCTCTGAACCCTTTATCGTTTACAATATTAAAAGGCTGGAAGTCCGTAGCAATCATGACAGACAATGCCTCGTCTATTTCCTTTTTTCTTTGAGAGTTTCTTTCATATTGTAGCTCACGCTTGAAAAATGGACTGATGGACTTGACACTAGACCTTGTACTAGATTGAGCTGATGATGCACTAGTAGTGTTACCTGAGCTAGTAGACAAAGCAGTATCAATGGTGTCTTCAGTAAGCTTTTTGTCTCCAGATGGCTTGAAAAAACTCCAAACTTTAGAGCCTTTCTTTCTTTTGATTGTTGGCTTTTCAACAACCTTGCCGGTAGGATTTTCTAAACCTGCATGTCTGGGGAATACGTTTTGAGATTCGAGTGGCTGTGGGTCATCAGAATCGGTCTCTTTACCTAAAATAAACATATTTCTGAACAGAAATATTAATGTAATTAAATGAAATAAAAATTATGTCCTGAAAAAACATTTTAACCATATATGTGGTTTAATTTTTAATTACGTAAAAATTGTCAATAACAAGACATGATTATAAAGACTTAAATTAATTAATTATTTCTTATTTAATGCTTTTAGAAATACATTATGTTTTGTTCATAAAATTTACTTACGACGACTGCTCGGATTGTCTTATGTTTAAACATTCTTTATGAACAAACAACACAATATTTTACAATAACGTTTTCCAACTCCATATTCAATAATCTTTCATCAAAATTAAACAAAAATACCGTTGGCCAACAACAAAAACACATATTCATAACCTCAATCTAAGTAGAGATTATTCCAAACGAACTATCAAAAAATATCGATAGCGTCCAAACATATCGATCCAAACACCTTAAGTAAACATCATACATATCTCGTGTTTTCTCACTTGTGAACAGATTGTTGACTGTTAATACTCCTTACACTATCCACTATAATTTTATGTGTGTCCAGATTTGACACTTAATAGAGTACACAAAAATTAACTTGCTGTCATATAAAGTGTATGCAGACTTGATCTTAATATAGTAGGGGTTCCAGACTGTGTACGCGTATTCGAGCTTTGGTCTAATATAACTTTTGTAAAGCTTTGCTATCATCTCTATAGAGTGGTCTTTAAAAGTACGCTGTATTAGATACACAAACGAGTTACATTCCTTGGCAATTTTTACAATGTGGTTTTCCCATTTTAAATCTGACGTAATAGTCACTCCAAGACACTGTAGACAATATTGTGTTGCTGAGTATATATTCTTTATTTGGGTTATTTGATCCTATTTTAAGAACGGCGCATTTGGACTCATTTAGTTTCATTCCCCAAGTATTTGACCAGGTTTCAACCCTCTTTAAATCTTCCTGAAGCTTTGCTGCACTCAGATTGAGATTGGCATAAAGTTTTTTGTCGTCAGCAAAGTTTTTTAAATTGGATTCAATAAGATTGACATCAAAAAGGTAGACTATAAATAATAGTGGGCCCAACACGGAACCCTGAATAACCCCACTAGCAACTAGATATTTACTTGAGAGAACGCCGTTTACTCGTACTTGGTAATACCTTTCAGCTAATGAATCTTTGATTATTTGTAAAAGCTGTCCTCTTACTTCAAAATGTTCTAATTTTCCAAGCAGTAAATTGTGTGGAACTTTGTCAAAGGCCTTCTCATAGTCAAGGTAAATTATATCTGTTGGGTGGTTGTTATCCTGATTTTTAGTCCAGTCATTTAAAAAATTCGAGCAATGCTGGGACAGTGGTATTAAATTGTTTTCGAGGAAAAATGCTGTTAGCTCTTTTATTATTATTTTCTCCATGCATTTGAGGGGGTTACATGTTAGATTAATTGGTCGATAGTTTTCTAGTTTGTGTCTGTTGCCTTTCTTGAATAGTGGAGTTACTGTTGATATTTTCCACTGTTCTGGTATTCTTTACAGGTCCATACATTCCTGCATGACCGAGAGTCGGGAACCAATTGTGTCACTACATTTTTGCAGCAAAATTGTTGGTATGTCATCTGGCCCTGGACTTGAATCTATTTTCATGTTTTTAAGTGCTTCTTTGACCTTGCTCCCTGTGAAATGTATTGTACTAATCGTGTTCTGCACTCTGGTGCCTGCAGGAAGTTGGGGTAGAGGTATGCTTTGTTGAGTAAAGGATTTATTAAAATGTATTGCAAATTCTTCAGCCATGAATTTGGAATCTAAAACTTCTTAAGTTGCTGGTAAAAGACCCAAGTCTTGTAGCTGCTCTCTAATATAGTTGTTTATCTCTTCGTATTTTGTAGTTTGATCATTTCTTCTTAGTACTTTGTTAGTTTTCTTGAGAGTTTTAATAGTTTTTGCAGTAATAATAATGTGGTCACTACATCCAATGGGTGGTTCTGATTTTAGATCAAAAATACTCTTGCTGCCAGTACATAAAAATAAATCTAAAAGAGAGCTTTGATTATTTCTGTATCGGGTAGGTTTAAAATTTATTATCTAATGTATGTTACTTTCTTGATACATATCTATGAAGTCTTGTGTTTTTGTAGAGGCGTCAATATTATTAGAATTTCACGTTAGTTAAATGAGAAACTCGAGACAAGTTGTTTTTAAAAAATGTTTTATTTTATAAAAACCGACGTTAACAGCTCTAAGATCTACATTGGACTCAAACTAATGTACTGTTTGAGTCATATTTATAAGGTTACAATAATTACAGTACAAGTACATTTTTATGTGTACTAAACCTAATGAACAGGATGTAAGTCCTCCACCCTAAGATGGACATATAAACTTTTTAAAGTTTTTATGGCCTTATATAGTAATTTCATTATTTAAATGAATATTTTTATTTTTCTTATTTTTAATAAAAAAATTACTTATTTTTGGCCATAAATACCTTTTACAAATATATAAAAATATAATAATAAGGATTATATATAGTAAAATTGTCCAAATACTTATAGTATTAAAATGTAATGTAAATCATTATTTTCTTTTTGAATATTGATTTGTTTTTGAAAATCATCGATTTTATTTAAATTGAACAATTTTACATTGTCATAAATAGGTAAAACATAAACCGTTTCGTTACTTTTTAAGACAATATTAGGTAAATTCATTAGTTAAAATGACTTGTTAAAATTTGTATATAATTTTAAAACAATATATTTATTTTTCATTAAATTCATTTATTACAATATTTAATTCACTTGAATGTTTATTATTAGTAAAAATTCATTATATAATAATTTATATAAAAATGAATAATTATATTATGACAATATTAATATTATATAACAATAATTATACAATTTATTATGAAAACATATTTATTTTTATCAATATATTGAATGTCAAAATCAATATTAAGAAATGTTAAATTAAAATAAAATTACAAAAAAATTCACAGTCCTTTACAAAGATGCAACCGGGGGGGCATTGAAAATGATGAATAAAAACGTAAAAATATGATTAGTGTTAATATGAGTGTATTACATACATATGTTTAAATAACGAACTTAACAAAAAACAACAGATTTAAAGATTCACTGAAAAAGTAGTAATGTTAAAATTAAATAAAACATT
>NW_022145858.1:589709-662113 GCF_002938485.1 Sitophilus oryzae | reverse complement strand
TAAATTAACTATAAATTTTATTAAAAACACAATTAAATCGTATACTAACAATGAAAATGTAGTATCCCAGTCGATCGCAGTGCCTCTGCTGTCAAACCGAGGAAGCTGCTTAAAAGTGGGGACAGAAATTTCAAATTTGCCCATTGCCGATAAATCTCCTTTTTTAAGCCCTCCATATTTCTTTCAAAACCTCTATAATATTTTTTAAATGGGAAACAGCCGAATCCAAACTTACTTCAACCTTACTTAAGGGTATAGTCAAATTAAAAACTTCTCAAACCACAGATAATGTTAAAATAAATTCGCAGTCATGTATTGCCCTTAAAAGTATATGTAGGCAACGGCCCAGCTACGTCAAAACACCGTAGAACACCGAAGTTAAGCGACGTAAGGCGATATTAGTGGATGGACGGGTGACTGGTTCGAAACTCTGTATCGTGCTGTTGTCCAATAAAGGCAAAAGTGTAAAATCTATTGACACACACTGCTCATTAACACCGGTTTGGGGCCGGATGAGATCGGATATCTCGTGAGTAAGAGTTGATTTAGACACTTGCCAAGTCGGTAGACCATTGACCATGATATGACCGAGGACCGCGGTTCGGATTCCGCGTAAACAAAGTAGGCCCCGTCCAGATTAGCCCTGGCAGCAAATAGGAGACGTTAACTGAAATCTTTTACTTTTAAAAGTGTATGTGCTTTGCTCGATGAGGTGTTTTTATCCCATTCAGAAATTTCGTTCAAAGCGTCACAAATTTTTGATAGATCAGACTTAAATGGAAGAACAGAATCAAGTCTTTCAACCCATCTGGTTTCACATGGGCGGCTTAGACTGGTTTTTAGGTATTTTTTTAAAACAAAATGCCTTTTAGCCGACGCTTTGAAAAAATATACAAGTTCTTGAATAATGCCCACTGAATCTTTAACACACTGTACATTTGCAGATTTTGAAAGTGATAAGTTTAGGCTGTGATTTAAACAAGGACTTAAAACAGCATTTACTGCAACTTTTTGAATTTCTACTACAGCCCCTCGAACAGCGGAAACATTTACACTGCAACCATCGCAACCTATACCGACACAATTTTCTAAATTAAGAACTAGTTTTATGAGTTTTCTAACTACGGTTTTACCTAAAGTTATCCCATCAATCTTAGGTTCTATTGGGGTATCAAGATCATTATTTTCATAATTATCTAAATGAAGATCTGTTAACCCAACAAAATCTTCTCTAACTAAATTATTAAAAATATAGCGATGAGAAACACTTAGCTGTGAAATATCGGTGGTTTCATCGAAGAGAACACTGTAATATTTGGCTTCTGTAACACGACTAATAATTGTGTTTAAAATTTCCGCCACACAGAAATTAATTAAAGAGTTACAGGTTGTTTTGCTGATATAAGTAGCATTTGGTTTAGCATTTTTTAAATAGTTTTCAAGGTCTTTGTCTCCGCTATCTACACGAAAACGAAGAAGTGCTTTGAAATTACATCGCTAAAATTTGTTATGCATATTATCCTCTTGGTCGACCTGGAAAATGGACGTATCATCTCTATGCCCACGCAAGGGTATATTTTGTCTTGCATGTAATATAATGGTCTTAATAATGGCAATAAAATAATAATGGCAAATAATAATAGCAATAAATAGTTTAGCTAAAATAAAGTGTATCTTCAGTTTTTTATCTTATGCTTAGAATAAGTTCAGTATTTAAAAAGAATGTCTAATCAAAATTCTAATAATAGCAATATTGCCACTGGTTCAATATTTTACTTGAAAAGTAATATTTTTCTTGAAAATAATATCTCAAAAGTATAAGTATTAAGGAGTGCATATTTTCAATTTATAGATATATTTATAAATTAAACTGGGAATATACCTTTTTCCTCTGCTCACAAACGGTACAAATTTGACTGATGTTTAATCAAGCCTCCATCCTTGCCAGACAGGTTAGCATATGTTTGCAAAAGTCGTGTGACGAACTTCTGAGGTTGCACTGTTTTCTGCCCTCCAACCTCGAAACAAGATATAAATACTACACACGATTTGCCAATACAACCCGTTACTTTTCTTAGAAAAAACTAGCCAAGAAAATTTGCTTAACATATCATAACTAATTTTTCTCTTTTCTTCTTTGCCTTTCTTCATATGGGTAGAAAATGGAAATATATAATCCTTGGGAGGTTTCCAGTGATTTACTAATATCTCGTATTTTGTAAAATCATCTATATTTTTTACACAGCTATTATCTATAAAATTACCGATGTCCACTTTAAAATCGGACAATTACTTAACAACCTCTGACGATATATTTTTTAGGTCATTGCAAATGGCGCGAGATTTCAAAGGCGGATTTTTATCTGATTCATCATTTTTTACCTAAAATAATTAATTAATGCCTTAACCTTTTGTTTCTACAACTACTAAAAATCTTTAGCATTAATTTGTGTCTTGTTAGTTATAGATATTTTTTGAAAAAGGAAATGATTAGTGATTATTACTAAACTAAATGCAAGATCTACTCGACTACTCTACTAGGTACATAATACTCGTAATATCTAGGTCAATAGTCAGTCAACTCTGAGGAAACTATGAAGCCTGTGTTTAGTTCTTACCCCATCGCCACTACCACACTACCAGTACAAACTACTACTACAGTCAATCATCAGTCTCGACTTTTTGCCTTCGCTATTAAAACTCCAGAATCCAGATCCACGTGACAACAGACATGCAACGACCAAACCGAATGAATGACAAAAAAGGTAAGATTCAACAATAAACCAAAGACAGAGTAGAGACTTCGACGTTAGAGCTCGAATCTGTCCGAATGGCATTCGTTGCAATGCCATATGGTTAGAGCATTCGCTAATTCATCCAGAATCCATGCATTTGTGCGAATGTCCGTATCCATAGGCTTCGTAAAGATACGTAACCTGTCCAGAAACCTTCCCGGGGGTAGCCGCAACAACCCATCACAATTTCATCGTAATCGGATAAGTGGTTTAGGAGTGCATAAGACACAAACAAACAGACATTGATTTTTATTATATATATTATATCAGTAGTTCAGGGGGTGGCGAAACCCCCTTCGCCCCCCCCCCAAATCCGCCACTGATGGTAGATAGGGCATCTGCAAGATTTTCAAACGTGTGGTGTCCTATTGTCCTATTGGTGACCTACTGGTTTGGTAGAAAGTACTGCTGATTTCAATTCAAAATCATTAAATATGAAATGACAAGTCACTGAATCATTTTCATACATATGATTCACTGACAATTGATGTCCACGATTCTAATGTTACAAATAGCAACATATTGGACTTTGTTCAAAATTGTCTTCAATTTATTAACTGAGTCCAGATAGAGCTTCTTCATAATAGTTTCCTGTAATCATGTAATCATATGTAATGTTCTCTGTACTTTGGCTGTCTTTTCTTTGCTCGTTTTCTTTGAGTGTCCACGTAATTGAAGGTTATGATTTTGGGAAAAGATATTTTTAACATCACATGTATAATGTCCGCTTGTTATTTTAAATGTTTCTATGAAATCCCCTCTGTGTCTTCTTTCTCTTTATGTTGTTAAATTTAATAATTTAGCCAGTCTTTCTGTGTAGGTCATATTTTGTAGCTCCAACGGGATTTTAATCACGCGCCTCTGTATCTTTTCCAGTATCTCTATGACCTTAATATAGTAGGGGTTCCACACTGTGTACGCGTATTCGAGCTTTGGTCTAATATAACTTTTGTAAAGCTTTGCTATCATCTCTATAGAGTGGTCTTTAAAAGTACGCTGTATTAGATACACAAACGAGTTACATTTCTTGGCAATTTTTACAATGTGGTTTTCCCATTTTAAATCTGACGTAATAGTCACTCCAAGATCATTTTGTTCTGACACTGTAGACAATATTGTGTTGCTGAGTATATATTCTTTATTTGGGTTATTTGATCCTATTTTAAGAACGGCGCATTTGGACTCATTTAGTTTCATTCCCCAAGTATTTGACCAGGTTTCAACCCTCTTGAAATCTTCCTGAAGCTTTGCTGCACTCAGATTGAGATTGGCATAAAGTTTTTTGTCGTCAGCAAAGTTTTTTAAATTGGATTCAATAAGATTGACATCAAAAGGTAGACTATAAATAATAGTGGGCCCAACACGGAACCCTGAATAACCCCACTAGCAACTAGGTATTTACTTGAGAGAACGCTGTTTACTCGTACTTGGTAATACCTTTCAGCTAATGAATCTTTGATTATTTGTAAAAGCTGTCCTCTTACTTCAAAATGTTCTAATTTTCCAAGCAGTAAATTGTGTGGAACTTTGTCAAAGGCCTTCTCATAGTCAAGGTAAATTATATCTGTTGGGTGGTTGTTATCCTGATTTTTAGTCCAGTCATTTAAAAAATTCGAGCAAATTAGCTGAAGTAGAGCGCCCTGGAGGAAATCCATGCTGGGACGGTGCTATTAAATTTTTTTCGAGGGAAAATGCTGTCAGCTCTTTGACTATTATTTTCTCCATGCATTTGAGGGGGTTACATGTTAGACTAATTGGTCTATAGTTTTCTAGTTTGTGTCTGTTGCCTTTCTTGAATAGTGGAGTTACTGTTGACATTTTCCACTGTTCTGGTATTCTTTACAGGTCCATATATTCCTGCATGACCGAGAGTCGGGAACCAATTGTGTCACTACATTTTTGCAGCAAAATTGTTGGTATGTCATCTGGCCCTGGACTTGAATCTATTTTCATGTTTTTAAGTGCTTCTTTGACCTTGCTCCCTGTGAAATGTATTGTACTAATCGTGTTCTGCACTCTGGTGCCTGCAAGAAGTTGGGGTAGAGGTATGCTTTGTTGAGTAAAGGATTTATTAAAATGTATTGCAAATTCTTCAGCCATGAATTTGGAATCTAAAACTTCTTGAGTTGCTGGTAGAAGACCCAAGTCTTGTAGCTGCTCTCTAATATAGTTGTTTATCTCTTCGTATTTTGCAGTTTGATCATTTCTTCTTGGTTTGTTAGTTATGTTGAGAGTTTTAATAGTTTTTGCAGTAATAATAATGTGGTCACTGCATCCCATGGGTGGTTCTGATTTTAGATCAAAAATACTCTTGCTGCCAGTACATAAAAATAAATCTAAAAGAGAGCTTTGATTATTTCTGTATCGGGTAGGTTTAAAATTTATTATCTAATGTATGTTACTTTCTTGATACATATCTATGAAGTCTTGTGTTTATTGTAGAGGCGTCAATATTATTAGAATTTCACGTTAGTTTTTTAATAATTTTATTATAAACAAGTTCATCATCATCATCATGTAGCCATCGTTGTCCACTGCTGAACGTAGGCCTCCTCCATATTTCTCCATGTCTCTCGATTTTGGGCCGTCATCATCCAATTTCCAGCAATCCTCTTTACATCATCGGTCCAGCGTGTCGGTGGTCTGCCTCTGCTACGTTTATCTGCTCTAGGTCGCCATTCTAACAATCTTCTAGTCCACCTGTCTTTAGATGTTCTCGCCACATGACCTGCCCATCTCCATTTCATTCGAGTTACGTGTTCCACTATGTCTTTAATTTTGGTTTTTTGACTGATAGTGTGGAATTTTGTCTCTTATAGTTATTCCAAGCATGACTCTCTGGGCTATTCTTAAATTTTCTGCTGACTTTTTCGTTAATGTTAGTTCCGCTCCATATGTAATTACCGGCAAGACGCATTGTTCATAAACTTTCCTCTTCAAGCATATGGGTATATCACTTTTAAAGGTCTCCCGCAGTTTGCTAAAAGCAGCCCAACCCAAACCTATTCTGCGCTGTATCTCGTGTGTTTGGTTGTTCTTTCCGATTTTTGTATTTCGTGCCCGAGATATTTGTATATATGTGTTTCTTTTTATGTCGGCGCCACCTATTCTGATGTTCTGTGTCAGCACTAAGTTTGTCATTATTTGCGTTTTACTCGTATTTATCCGGAGACCGACTTTTAATGAGGCCTGCACTAATTCTTCGAGCATCTGCTTTGAATCTCCGATGTTATCTGAGACAAGGACGATGTCATCTGCGAACCTGAGATGTCAACCTTTCACCATCGATATTTATGCCCCTATTCTCCCATAAACAAGTTAAATATTGTTAAATGTACAATACGTAATGATAATGTCTTTCAAAGGTCAAAGATATTCTAATTATGCGTCCTCCCCTCTTGGACTCTTCTTGGACCAGCCCATTTTCTAAACTGCACTTTACAGGGTTACCGTAGTTAACCCAACAGTTTTCTTATCAGTTGGGAACACCAAAAGGTTGTCCCAGTTTATGTTTGGGTAGTTGAAATATCCAAATAAGAATGTATGGTTTTTAGTTGTAAATGCATTGCATGTTGTGCTTATCATTGGAGAATTTACTTACTCAGTTGTAGTAGTGCCTGACCGATAAATGCGTGCTGCTGTGATCTTTATTTTGTATACTTGTAGGTCAAACCACAATGAGTCGACTGGAGGATCAGTGTGATAATTTTGGGATATGCTGCAGTTCATATTGTATTCATTTATTTGGTTTTTAACAAGGATGCATACTCCTCCACCTTTTTTGATGTGGTCGATCTTCTCGAAAGCTGCTGTAACCATTTATACATATTAAGCTGTCATCTATACATCTCTTTAACCAGGTCTCTGTTAACAGTTAACTATTGTCGGACATGCTGATAACACTCTTACTTTCCACTCATCAATTTTATTTACACCTGAAGCAATGTTACTATACCAGAATGAACTTTCAACTACCTCTAATTTATTTAGTTTTCCCTTTTTTTCAACGATTTTGGGAATTCCACTGACATATTTTATAATTATTTTTGTTTACCTTTACTCTTTTGCTTTTCTAGATCTGCTAAAACTTCTTTTAGGTACTTCCTCTGCTTTTTTGTTTGGTCAGTTTTGATCTAAACATCTGGGACATTTTGTTCGAGATTTTTTTTTGTTATTTTTAGTGCTGTAAGGGCTCCTACTTGTTAGTACTACTTTAATAGGTCTTCATTTATCAGGCATCTCTCTTCCAAGTCTAAATATCTTAGCATTGTTGGGCAAGTCAAGTTCCATTTTTCTAAAGAGCTTGATGATGGTTTCTTTGTCATCGCTGAGTTTCTCTTCAGGTTGCTCTTTAGCTGATTCTTTTACGCCAAAAATTAGGACATTAGTTGCTCGACGCTCTCTCTCTTTTATCTCAGTTTATCTGAGTTGAAAAAACTCCAAACTTTAGAGCCTTTCTTTCTTTTGAATGTTGGCTTTTCAACAACCTTGCCGGTAGGATTTTCTAAACCTGCATGTCTGGGGAATACGTTTTGAGATTCGAGTGGCTGTGGGTCATCAGAATCGCTCTCTTTACCTAAAATAAACATATTTCTGAACAGAAATATTAATGTAATTAAATGAAATAAAAATTATGTCCTGAAAGAACATTTTAACCATATATGTGGTTTAATTTTTAATTACATAAAAATTGTCAATAACAAGACATGATTATAAAGACTTAAATTAATTAATTATTTCTTATTTAATGCTTTTAGAAATACATTATGTTTTGTTCATAAAATTTACTTACTTACGACGACTGCTCGGATTGTCTTATGTTTAAACATTCTTTATGAACAAACAACACAATATTTTACAATAACGTTTTCCAACTCCATATTCAATAATCTTTCATCAAAATTAAACAAAAATACCGTTGGCCAACAACAAAAACACATATTCATAACCTCAATCTAAGTAGAGATGTATTCCAAACGAACTATCAAAAAATATCGATAGCGTCCAAACATATCGATCCAAACACCTTAAGTAAACATCATACATATCTCGTGTTTTCTCACTTGTGAACAGATTGTTGACTGTTAATACTCCTTACACTATCCACTATAATTTTTTGTGTGTCCAGATTTGACACTTAATAGAGTAAACAAAAATTAACTTGCTGTCATATAAAGTGTATGCAGACTTGATCTTAGGCGAATTTTTAAAAAATCTATTTTTTTAGTTAATTTACATAATAATGAATAACAGTTAGATACCACCGTATAGACTTTTTTTCGCTCTATCTAATAGTATAAAAATTCAAAATAGCGGCCATAAGAAAACAAAAACTTGACTGTTATTGTGTGAAATCTAAAAGGCTTAGAAATTTTCTGAAAATGGCATTTATTTGGCCGAGATCAAAAATATAAAACTACCAACTTACGTTGCAATAGATACAATATTTCTCAAGATATTGTCATTTAAAATAATCGTATTATTTTAATTTTTTTGACAAATGTGAAACTAATCAAGATAGCGGGGTTTTCTTCATAGATGTTTGTCAAATTTCTAATTACGCAACTTTTGGCCCATTTAACCGAATTCCTATCTCTCGTAGTTTCTGAGATGCCAATGTTGAGCATCGAAATTGTCACCACCCTGTATATTTAGTATATATATTTTATTTAGTAAAAAATTGCAAATTGATCGTGCTCAGTTCATTTCGCTTTTAAAAATTAACCAAAAGATGTATTGACATGAATTAAAACAAAATGCTCAGGAGTCGTGGTTTTGACAGTAAAATTATATTTTAGGAAAATTTACAAAAAAATTTATGAAATTATTGCACAGGGTCTTTTATAGTCAGGGTAAAAACAACCCCTCGATTAGCCCACTTACAAGTTAAAGTTCGTATAATTATACACAGTTTGCTAAAAAATTAATGAAAATAGGGCTAAAAATAACAAAAATATAACACTTTAAATTTGACCAAAAATATCTCCGTTGCGTTTTTTTTGCATCTGAGTGATTTATTTATTTATTTATTTATTGCCAAGGACGTTTGGTCTATGTGTGCTCAATGGTGCACTGTTTTTGGTGCAATCTATTTAAGAGCGAGTTTGTTTGTTGGGGAATATAATAAATTAAATATTATATCTAATTAATATAATTAAATTAATGTCTACATTTATTCATACTGAAAATAAATTAAGCTTTATTCATAGTCCATGTCTACTTATTTTTCCGAAGCCACCACAAAGTTTGCCCTTGATTACTTCGCGAAGTAGTACAAGGAATATAGACCCGTCTTAACAAAAGTTTTGTCCAGACGGTTCTCGAAACATTTTGCGAGACAATTCCAATAACAATAAAAATCAAGCAACCAATGACGGCTTGACTCAGGCGATTTCGCTCTTGTCGGTGTTTGCGGCCGAGACTAGCGAAGAGATTCCTCGCTACATAAGATAAGGACAACATCGAGTTTACTTCTGAAAATGTTTCACGAAAAATTTCGTGAAGTGTTTCGTGACGTTTTTTTTTAAGTTTTTTTTATTTTCTCCATACATGACACTTCTTGATGTACTGGCCTACAATCTTATGCATGTTTTTAAAACAGAATTTATCAAATATAGATGTAACTGTCTCATCTCTCCTTTTCGCTTTATCTGCATGAACATGATAGTGAGAGTATCTCTATGTCCTTAATATAGTAGGGGTTCCACACTGTGTATACGCGTATTCGAGCTTTGGTCTAATATAACTTTTGTAAAGCTTTGCTATCATCTCTATAGAGAGGTCTTTAAGTACGCTGTATTAGATACACAAACGAGTTACATTTCTTGGCAATTTTTACAATGTGGTTTTCCCATTTTAAATCTGACGTAATAGTCACTCCAAGATCATTTTGTTCTGACACTGTAGACAATATTGTGTTGCTGAGTATATATTCTTTATTTGGGTTAGCCCTGAGTCATCATCTAATAAACTAGAAAATTCATCTGTGGTTTTAATGAGATGTTTTTGCTCTTTTACCGTTACAAAAATATCACCATACCTTGATCACATAGACTTCTGGTTACCTATAATCTCCTTAGCCCACTTCATCAATTCGGAACGACGACTAGTAATGTCCTCTGATATTCTAATTGTGCTGCCTGTCAGCCTTTTTTTGGCATAGAGAACAGTGGTCTTTCGCTAATATTAATATTAGTAACACTAACTAGAACTGGACACAATCGTACAGATTTTGAAACTATAAGATAGCAGCCACTTAAAGAACAACTGTTTATGTTTTATTTATTTAGAAAAAAAAACTGTTTACATAGTACACTTTTTACAGAATTTTGAGGGCATTGGCACATGTATCTATGTAAACATATCTTACACGCATTACAATACCCAGTTCTACAATTAACATTACATAGTTCATTGTATGAAACAAGATAATACTTATCTTATACAGAACAAGATTGAACTCTAAATCCAACGTCAGACAACCACAGTTCAACCTTTTCTGTCATTTCCTTTACTTTTTTGTGAACTTTGTGCACTTTTGTGAACTTTGTGTTGAACTAGGGGTGCAAGGGGTATTGAAGCGATACATATAGCCTAGCTTACCCAAAAGTCAACCTCACCTTCACGTGGTGCACCCTGTTTACACTAACGAGGCTCTGACGTCCGAGTATAGGCGGTATAACCTATATTATCCTCTTGGACCCACCATCTTTCTGGGGAAGAGGAGTAGTGAACTGGCTCCTAGCCGGCCGAGAACGTAGCACAAGGGAACTATCGTCGCGGTCCTCACTGTGCCATAGCAATCCCGTGCTACAGTTGCAGCCAAAACTGTGCGGCAGCGTAACCGTCACAGTTAAACCTTTTCACGCAGCTTACACACATCAATGATGGAACATTCGAGTGGGACAAAATCATCATCCGGAGGTAAAATACCCCCTCAATCTGATCTCCGCGAGGGGGTGCCTACACGAGCGTATCATCGGAGAAAAAAAAACATCAATGTTTCACGTTTGCGGCGTGGAACGTCCGCACTCTATTGGACAAGAAAAATTCAAATCGACCAGAGAGAAGAACAGCTCAGGTATCACAGGGACTCCACCGGCTAAATATAGATGTTGCCGCTCTTAACGAAACCCGCTTTCCGGATGAGGGTAGTCTCACTGAGGAGCATTACACCTTCTTTTGGAAGGGTCACCCCGCAACACACAGGAGAATTCATGGCGTAGGCATTGCAATAAGAACGAAATTGCAACCAAATTAACAGAAGTACCTATTGGTGTCTCCGAACGCCTTATGACCCTAAGGTATCCCATATCAGACAAAACTTACGTCAACATCATTAGTGCCTACGCTCCCACCCTAGACGCTAAAATTGAGGATAAGGATAAATTTTACCAAACTCTACAAAATGCTCTCCAACGAATTCCGAAGAACGAACGAATTATCTTGCTAGGTGACTTTAACGCCCGTGTCGGTAAACAACAGGAAATATGGCCTGACGTATTGGGAAAACATGGTATGGGAAACGTAAATAGCAATGGTGAACGCTTATTAACAACATGCACAGAGTATAATCTTTGCATCACCAATACGTGGTTCATGTTGAAGGACAAGTTTAAAGGTACCTGGAAACATCCCAGATCAGGCCACTGGCATCAATTGACCACGTAATCGTTCGAAGGACGCATCTAAAAAGATGTTAGACTCACAAAAGCCAGAATAGATGCCGAATGCGGCACTGACCACCGACTTTTAATTTCAAAAATGAAAATCCAGTTAAAACCCAAACATCCACACTGTAAAAACAAAACAACATGACCAGATTGAACGTACGGGGTCTAGAGAACAACAATACCGCCGACGCCCTCCGGGAAGCCATCAATGAATCACTTCCACCGATAACTTCAATCTCAATATTGGAAGCTGAACAAGGCTGGACACAATTAAGGGATGCGATTCATAAAACAGCGAAGCTGTTCTGGGAATGTCCAACAAAAAGGAACAACCAGACTGGTTTAACGAAAATCAACCTCATATACAGGCTTTGTTGGAACAAAAGCATAGAGCACATCAAGCAGTCACTGCAAATCCACACAACCCAAGGCTGGTAGACAACTTTAAAGCAGCCAACAACACGCTTCGGAGAAAACTACGCCAACTAAAGGATAACTGGTGGTCACAAAAAGCTAATCAGATTCAAGAGTACGCCACGCATCACGATTACCGTAAATTCTTCGAGGCTGTAAAAGAAGTATACGGCCCAACCAAGAAGACAAGCTGCCCAATCATGGCACAAAATGGCGAACTCCTAAAAGAGGAAGAGCAAATCAGAAACCGCTGGAAAGAGCATTACAGCCAAGAAAATAACCCCTATATAGAAGCACTAAACACAATACCTCAGTATAACAGCCTCGATGTATTAGATATCCCAATAACAGAACAGGAAATAAAGGTCTCCATAAAACAGCTTAAAAACAACAAATCAGCTGGCTGTGACGCGATTCCGGCGGAAATCTATAAGTGTGCAAGTAAAGAACTTATTGGACATCTTAAGGCTCTCTTCGATGTCATATGGGAAAGCGGAGAGGTGCCTCAGGACTTTTGCAATGCAAATATAGTGAATATATAAGAACAAAGGAAGTGCATCAGACTGCGGAAACTACTGGGGAATTTCACTCTTGGCTATCGGAGGAAAAATTCTTGCAAAAATTATGTCAAACCGCCTGCACTCACATATAGAAAAAATCCTTCCAGAATCGCAAACGGGTTTTCGCACTAACCGCGGCACTGCCGCGCCGATTCCATATTTTCCATCCGCCAACTACTGGAAAAAGTAAAAAAACAGCAGTCTAAACTTTATGTTGCATTCATCGACCTAACAAAAGCCTTCGACTCTGTGAACAGAGATGCACTTTGGGCAATTATGACAAAGTTCGGAGTACCCATCAAATTCCTTACAGTGTGTAAAAGCCTCCATAACAACAACAAGTCAAGAGTGTCACATCATGGATCGCTGAGCGATCCCTTCTTAACAAATACAGGAGTTAGGCAGGGATGTGTCTTCGCGCCTCTCCTATTCAACATATTCATGGCAGCGCTCTCCATTATAGTGGACAGCAAACTGCAGGAGAGAGGATTGGGCATTAGATACAGATACGACGGCGCTCTGTTCAACATAAAAAGACTCAGGGCAAAAACACGTACAAAATTCATCACAGAACTTCAATACACTGATGACTGCGCTCTAGTTGCAAAAACTGTACAGCAATTACAAGAAATGTTGAACACATATACCTGGGCATACGAGGCTTTGGGTCTTAAGCTAAACATCGACAAAACTAAAATCATGAGCACTTCCCTGGAAGATCACAACAATGCTATAAAAATCGGAGACGAACTACTGGAATGTGTGGCGGCATTCAATTATCTCGGCAGTTTGATTTCGTAAAAGGCCAATATCGACTCTGAAATTCAGCACAGGATTAGCAGCGCTTCAAGAGCATTCTGGAAATTAAAAAACAGGGTTTTTTACAACCATGACCTGAGCACAAAAACGAAACTTGCAGTGTACCGAGCAATAATAATCCCACCATGTTATATGGGAGCGAAACCTGGGTGCCGTACCGCCGACACATGAACGCATTAAACAAGTTGCAACAGAGACACCTTAGACAACTCTTAAGAATCAAATGGTTCCATCATGTCTCAAACGTATCGGTTCTTGAAAAAGCTAACTGCGAGAGTATTGAAGTCATGGTTACAAAATCCCGATTAAGATGGGCTGGTCACGTATGCAGAATGCAAGAAAACCGCATACCAAAATCACTGCTTTACGGTGAGCTTGTAGACGGTAAGAGGAGGCCAGGTGGACAACTCAAAAGGTACAAGGACATTTTCCACGAAAACTTAAAGGGGATTAATGTGCAGAATGAGTGGGAAGTAGCAGCTCACAATAGAACTCAATGGAGAAGAATTGTAACTCAGTTAACAGCGAGAACCAAAAAGTTAAGAGGCAACAAAGCAATGAGATTTTTGAATGTCCGAGTGCGGTAGACAAATAACATCACGTATTGGGCTTTTCAGTCACAGAAATACTTATCTTATACAGAACAAGATTGAACTCTAAATCCAACGTCAGACAACCACAGTTCAACCTTTTCTGTCATTTCCTTTACTTTTTTGTGAACTTTGTTAATAATTTTCGCATTTCCATTTTCATGTTTTTCTTTAATTCTATGTTCTTAATTTTTGCCTTTCCTTGAATATTCCAATTTTTAATAATGTGCCATGTATAAAGGAGTCTTCTAGCTGTTGTATTTAGTACTCATCACTTCGGTCCAAGCTTTATAATATTTCGGGTCATCGTCGCTCATGCTCATAATATATTCTGCATCAATTGGTTTACCCAATTTTGTTAAAAGAGCTCTAAAAAATTTCTTGAATTATCTGATCCAACCTGATGGAAAGCAAAAATGCTTTATTAAAATAATAGTTAAATCATAATTTTTCCTATTTGTTCCATGGGTGCCGTCAATACATATGATGCGACTAAAATCAGCAGCTTTTTTTCCATAACAGCATTCATATACCCCACTGCAAAATCTTCATCTTTTAAACCTGAATAATTTTTACCTGAAATTAAATAAACATCTTATAATAATATAATAACCTTCTTTTAAAACTTTTAATTAACGCTAATCAACATTTGATTTAATTACCAATTTTCTTAAATAAAAATGCATGGTTATTTCCTTGTGTATTCCATTCTTCAATTTTTAGGGCTGTAGCTGTCATATCATCATCATCTCTCTACTTATCAATGTTGTACTTGCGAATCAAATATGCCAAATCTCCTCTTGTTACCAAATTTATCCTCTCAACTTTATTATTTTGAATGTTTTTTTGATACCCCTCCTGAAAATTGTCCCACAATAATACTTTGTTCCACCTTTTACAATCGCTTTGTTCTTAACTAATCTGTATGGCCTGTATTTTTTATTCATTAGGTAGGTATTAGACACAAAAGATATCATGATTACCATCTGTAGTTATTTTCACTAAAATTCGTGAAGGGCAGATTCCATGTATACGAATACTATCTTCAGATTTCATGTTACGCTTGCTCCATGAACTAACAAATCCTAAGCATGAATTTTATTAACAATGAAATATTTGTATAACAAAAATAAGTCTACAACCTTTAGAATTGTTTCTGTTACAGTTATATAATATAGTCCCTCCTCCACTAGCCTGTTTTCGTCTATCATGACGAGCATAATTTGCTTCTTTGTTATCCAGCGACATCCAAGCTGTAAACTCTTCAAGATTTCTAAATAAAAAACAGATTGTTGAATGTTCAGATTATGTTCGTATTATGTTAAATGTTTAATTAAACAATCATGGAACGAAAATTTCTCTTCATTTGGACATATAGGACATTTGATGTGCTTCTTTTTTGTTATTTCTTTTTCTGGATGGAACTTCCTTACATGTCTATTCTTTGTGAATGTACTGGCAAACACAATGGTGCCCGGTGGCGTAGAGGTACAGCTCTCGTCTACCAATTCAAAGGTTGTGGGTTCGAATCTCACAACCGGCATTTCATCAGCCGACTATTTTTAATAAAAATATAAATAGTTTGGGTATACCTAGGCCGACTCAGCCTTAAATGAGTACTTCACAATCCTGAGGTAATAATAGGCGGTTGAAGCGTAGTGCTAACCACATTACCTTCCTTGTATACCGAACGGCTCTAGCATGGCCAGCTGTACCTTACCTACTCTCAAGGCGATAAACGCTATATATGGGAGCTATTATTATACTGGCAAACACCATTTTGTACACTTGGCAAGTTAATTTTATATGCTACAAAATACAATAAATATACTAATCCTAACCCTAACTGCACAAATAACATACCTTGCCGAATCCATATTTAATTAATCCCTTAAGGCAATATAGCTATACAGTAATAAATTCCTTCCTTGCCCAAGACAAATTCATAAACTATGTACCTATACCTATAATATGGTAAAATAAAGATAAAAAGCACCAAAATCACAACAAATTAGTTTTAAAACCAACGATATTAAATCCTATGTGGGTATTTCGCCACTGCAAGAAAATCTACAAAATAAAATAATTATTTTTTGTAAACACATCTGCGTTAATCCCAAACGGAAATTACTTGTCAGAAATTAGGTTTACAGATATACAAATTTGCCTAACGAACAAAAAAATGTCTTTCCGTCGTCGAAAGCAAAAAAAAAATACAAAGAATAAAGAAAAAAACTATTTAAAATATTTAAATTCGACTATTCGAGAACACTTTAATTTTTTTAAAACAGATACGTCTACAAAAACCGTTGACGTTCTCTTAAAATGACATTATATCAAGTTAAACTTCAAAATTAACAATTACTACCTGATAACAATTACTTAATAATGTAAAACCAAAAAGCCCCAAACTTTCTGTATGATTATTTTTAATTTTTACATATGTTATGTTCTTTAAAATCAAAGAAGCGATTGCCATACATTACTAACATGCATGAGCAATACATTTATTTTTATTAGATTATATTAAAAAAGCCTCTTTTATTTTGCTTTTAGAGGTTATCGCTTTTTTCATTATAATTTTGGCGTTATTAATAGCTATTTATGTAACTAGTACCTAAAATGATGTTTTTTAGGACGAATCATTACTGTTTGCGGACGAGGCGTTAGCCGAGTCCGAAATAGTAGATGAGTCCTAAAAAACATAATTTAGGTACGTGTTACATACACTATTTTTTGTCATACGCTTTTTACAGTTTTTTAGAACGCATATTTGCAAATTTTCCATATTTGAAATTATAATGTTTGAAAAAGTTGGCTTATAAATTCATATCTTAGTAACGAGTTTGTTTATTTCATCGCATTTTGACATGTCATTCGAAATTTGTCACAAAATCACACAAATTCATCAACAATTTTAAAATGTTCCAAAATCCCGAACATATTGCTAATAAGGCCAAAGAAATCGTGTTGGATTTACTTCCTGTGAAGTCTCGTGCCATTTACCAGAAAGAATATGATGTTTTTAATGAATGGAAAGACAAAAATGGCGTATTCGTTGTAAATGAAGATGTATTGCTAAATTATTTCCACGAAAAAGTAAGTACCTAGGTACCTATTTAAAAAGAGGCTTTAAATTAAAATATTCTTAAATTACAGTCACAAACATTCAAACCATCGTCAATTTGGTCGAAATATTCCATGCTGAGAGCAGTGTTAAGTGTTAAAGAAGATATTTATATTGACAAATTTCCAAAACTTATTGCTTTTTGAAGAGGAATTCGGTTGGTTACGAGCCTAAAAGTCTAAGGTTTTGTCCATAAAAAGAGATCGGTGATTTTTTGGCCACGGCTAGTGATGAAACTTATTTACTTACTAAGGTAAGTTTGCGATAATGATTTTTAAAATATATAGATGGTTTCTTATTCCATTGTATTTGATTTTAGGTAGCTCTTGTCATTGGCCTTTGTGGAGCATGTAGAAGAGAAGAATTGTACTCTCTACGAGTGCAAGACATCATAGAAAAAGACAACAGCTGCCTTTTAGTTACCCTTGCGGATACAAAAACTAATATCAAAAGAGTGTTTCCGGTGGTGAACGAAGGGAACGTTGTCAATCCAGTTGAGTTGTATAGAAAATATGCTTGTCTTAGGCCAAAAAATGTACCACATGATTATGTCTTCATCTCTTATCGTAAAGGAAAATGCACCGTGCAACGAGTCGGCATTCATTCATTTGGGAAGATGCCATCGATTGTAGCAGCATTTTTAAAGTTGTCGAACCCAAACGAATATACAGGTCATTGTTTCCGACGTAGTTCTGCTACTCTTGCTGCAGATGCAGATGTGGATTTTACATCGCTGAAACGCCTAGGAGGTTGGAGGTAAAAATTTTAATATTTTCCGATCTTGTTCTAAACAACAATAATTATTTAGGTCGTCCACAGTGGCCGAAGGTTACATAGAAGAATCTATTGAGAAAAAGAAGAAAGTTTGCAAACTGCTAATGGGGGAAAAGAAAATCGCGACCACTTCCACGGATGTATTACCAAGTACATCATCGTTCGCATTTACTCCACCTCATCAGAAAGTAAATTTACCTGCCAATGGAGGAGTCGTTTCGATTGCAGATGCAAGTTTTCAAAATGCACAAAATTGTTCATTTCATTTTTATTTTTCCAAATAACTTAGCTTTTGATATTGTTAGTATTTAATAATTTAAAAATCAAATACAATGGAATAAGAAACCATCTATATATTTTAAAAATCATTATCGCAAACTTACCTTAGTAAGTAAATAAGTTTCATCACTAGCCGTGGCCAAAAAATCACCGATCTCTTTTATGGACAAAACCTTAGACTTTTTAGGCTCGTAACCAACCGAATTCCTCTTCAAAAAAGCAATAAGTTTTGGAAATTTGTCAATATAATATCTTCTTTAACACTTAACACTGCTCTCAGCATGGAATATTTCGACCAAATTGACGATGGTTTGAATGTTTGTGACTGTAATTTAAGAATATTTTAATTTAAAAGCCTCTTTTAAATAGGTACCTAGGTACTTACTTTAAACAAATAACTTAGCTTTTGATATTGTTAGTATTTAATAATTTAATTATAAATATATGTATAATTTTATGTGATTTTGTGACAAATTTCGAATGACAAAATAAAACAACCAAATAACGAATTTAGACATTTTAGTCCATAAAGGTTGCCATGACGACCTTTACGGCCTAGGCCGAAAAAGAAACATTTTACGGACTGAAATGAGTCCGTAAAATAGCTGTTTTTGGGAGCGTATGACAAAAAATTTATTATGTACCCTGTGTCCCATGAATGCTGACAAATCTTACATTTGTGAAAATCTCCCTTTCTTAACTCTACAGGAGGCGCGTGTAATTATTTGCCAACAAAGGGCGCGTCGGTCTGAGAGTCCGATTTTAACGTACTGTAAAATTAACACCTTACTTTATGTCCTTACTTTAATGAAAACAATATAAAGAAATACATTATTATTTATTAAAAACATTAGGCTAGACGTGACAAAGACATAAAGTTGGACTAAATATTGAAACAAAAGTAAAATAATATGTCGTCGGTGCAATGCCACACCCACGAATGTGCAAAATGAGCGTTAAAAGATATTCAGCTTTTAAACTTTCAATGGGTTACTAAAAATCAGGATTTAATGCGATATTTTTTTGTACTTCTATTAACAGATGTTAGAAATATATTTTAGAAATATCATCAGGGATTTACGAAAATATCAATCAATTTTCGAAAAAAGTTACATTCGTGATTGTGGCATTGTATTTTTTTAAATAAAATGCATATACGTGAAATTGTATCAACTTTTATTATGGTAAAA
Source organism: Sitophilus oryzae (assembly GCF_002938485.1). Taxonomy (NCBI): domain Eukaryota; kingdom Metazoa; phylum Arthropoda; class Insecta; order Coleoptera; family Curculionidae; genus Sitophilus; species Sitophilus oryzae. The sequence continues at coordinate 642,893 of NW_022145858.1, read as the reverse complement.
GTGGAACAAAAAGAACTTTCTAATATTGAAAACTATAAAAATAATAATATAATAAAACACTTAAATCATATTTTAGAATAATTTAGTTTTCATCTGAATCTTCACTTTCATTTGGCTCCGGCAAATTGTCTCTAATATTTTTATCGGTATTTATAGAATTATAAAAGTTATGATACTTGGCAACTGCTTATCATAAGCTTTCGTCAGATCAACGTTTTTGGGTCTTCCACGACTTCTCACGTTTTTTACTTGTTGAAATTCTTCTCCAATTTTTTTTTATAGGACATTGTTACCACGGCATCAGTTTTAATGTATCGTAACCAGCAAACTTGTTGCCAGGGAATTTGGTTCAATTTATAGTTTTGTGTTCCAAAGGACTTGAAATCAAAGATGTCATCAAACATTATAGATCTGACTTCAAAAGGACGTGGGTGTGTTCGAGCACCTCTTATTATTTGAGCCCAACCTTCGGGTGAATAAACAGGAACATACTTTGATTTCTGTTCGATTTTCGAGTGGAGTGAATCACACTCCATCTCGGTATGTCCTGATTCAAAAAACTTGTGATCAATAATTTTTAAATTATTGTGATCCGTAAGAAGTTTCAAGCACATAGCAGCAAAATGTGAATTTTTTTGTTGTCCGCCACACCCGTCCGACATCATTCGAACCTCAGTGATGTTGGCTTGATTGATAATGTAGTTGTAAATACACGAAGATATCTCGTTTGGCCCCCTTTTTCCTTGGGTTTCATCCCAAAGGTAGCAGATTCCATCCTGATTCCCTAAGTTGTCGATAGTCAGATTATAAATAGCCAATTTTCGTAGGTAAAATATTTGTCCTGTTGGACCCTTTGGAGTCGTAAGCACTCCTTCGAGGTCAAAGTTAAATGCTAGTACCTCTGAATTATTTTTTGCTATTTCTTTGTCTTCATTTCGGGATTCGCGAGCTAATTGTTTCCTTAGCATGTGTTCGTGATGAGCCTGTTCATGTGTTTTTTTTCTCCTCTGTCATATTCGTATATTTTAAGCACTTTTTACATTGGTCCTTTTTGGGTTTATGGAACCCCAAGTTATAACTTCTAAACACTCCTCGAAAGAAACTGGATGGACGTTTAATTCTGTGCACTTTGATTTATCCAACTTGTGCATAATAGAGACATTTAGTGAAGAATCCAAGTACCTTTTGGTACTAGAGGCCCTACAATAATGCGACTCCACGGCCGGAAATGAAAGAATATGCTCCCGAATCAGCAGTTCATCATCATCTTTCAATTTGTTGTGTGGGACGTGTTTTCCACGTTTTTCCTTTTCAACTATGCCACTTGAAGAAAGCTTTTCTACAGCTCCGCGCATTAATGCATCTGTTACATTGAGTGTAGCCATAAAAAAGGCCCGGCATACTTGTCTTTTTTCCCTGTCGATGGTAAACGAGTACCTCATGGTGAACGTTCTTCTTGAATTTTCAATGTTTCTAGTCACTCTCTTTTTCTTTTCTTTATCAATATGACTATTTAAATAAATACGCTGATCATCTACCGAAATTAGTTGACGGAATTCATTGTAAATTTTGCGTCGGTTTTCCGCGTTGACAAAAGTGTCACATTTGTGGTTTCTTTTACCAAAACACGGAGATGATAACATGAGACGTGCTGGTCTCTCTTTATTTCTAGAGCAAACATAGGACTCTCCTTTTAATCTGTTTTGTTTTCTTATGTTTTTCTTCCAAGCGTTTATGTTTTTCTTTTTCCTCTTAGGGCCTTCACCTTAAAAGAAAGAAAAATAGCTTTTGAATAATTGTATGTTTGTGTTATAGAGTCCAGCCAACCTAGAAAGGGTACATCGGGTCGCAAAACAATGCCCGAAAATTGGCCCGTAATTGTGGATTGTCTATTAATTTTTAAAAAAATATCTTTGTGTATTGTAACTACACAAAAAATTTGCCAGTGCAAATTTTAACCGGCCACCATTTAATGTCCCCTTTTTAGGTTGGCTGGACTCCAACTCCAAACCAAACCTTTATAAATAACTTACTTAATTTATTTTCTTCATTTCATTTTGATCCTCTGACTCTGATGTATCGCTAGAGCTCGAACAAGTAGAGCTGGAAAAACTGCTAGAAGTTGAGTCCTCTTCAGGATTATAGTTATCTGATGAAGAGTTACTCTTGTTTGAATCTAGTTCGCTATGGAACGTCAGTCCCCTACTGGAGTTGCCGGAAATCTCTACTAGAGGTTGTGCTAAAACAAATTCTTTGGTGTATTTATCAGTATTGTAAAATTTTATGATAAAAAAGCAGTACTTTCTAGTTGGTTCTCTAAAACCGTTGGACACAGTATTTCTTCATTATTTGGTATAGAAGCAAAAACGTTTGATGTTCCGGGTTCATTTTTTTGTTGGGTGTCGTATTCGTCATTCGTTTTCTTTGAGATCTAATAGAAAAAAAACTACATTAGTGAAACCTGGAAAAACTTTGCAGAAAATGCAAAAACTACTTTTTTTCACGCATTACATTTCCTTTGCAGGACTATTGTTTATGCGACTGTTCTCGAAAAATTGTAGTTTTTACGTTATCTGCCAAAAATTTTGACAAAATGATACGGGGTACTGCACTCAAGCCGTCGAAATGCTTACCTATCACTCTATCAGCCAATTACTAAAAGGTTATGTCTATAATGGTATATGATTATCAACCTACCTGCTGTTCATGCTGTTTTGGTGAATCCAGACGTGACTCACTTAAGTTTTTAAATATTTTAGCTGTGCGGGCGTTCATTTTTACACATAAAACTGAGAAATGTTTAGTAAAAACAAAACAACGAATGTAAAAGAAATGCAAAATCTACACCGCCACAAACACGATAGTGTCACTTTCGCGATATGCACTTCGCCGGTTAACTAAATTACTACACTGCCACAAACACGAATGTGGTACATTCGCGAAGCACGCATTACAAGTGAACAAAGCAGACTGACTTCCGTGAAAGTGCACATGTCCACCCCACCATCTCTTAGCCTCCTATCACATTCGTGGTTGTGGCAGAGTAAAGTAATGACTGGGATATATTAAGTGGTGTACTTAGGTGAAAAACGAAAATTTTGCACATTCGTGTGTGTGGCATTGCACCGACGCACGGTGGCGCGAGGGATAGGGACTTGCGGCCAAAAAGCGGAAAACTGTATTTAATTAATTCTATTGGTTAAAATTAAAATATTTATTGGTATAATAAATGAAAAATAGAAATTTTTAAACAATTTTGAATTTTTATGGATAACATGAACTGATATTGCATATTATATTTGAAAGTCAGAACTGTGAATTTTGCAATATCGAACATGTGAATACATGTCTAACATGTGAATACAAGACATATATGGAGAATTAATTATTGCAAATTAGGGCTTTTGTTTTTGTTTGGTTTTGTTGATGGCTTCTGTCAAAGGTCACATTGATTTAAAGCGATTTCTACTTCACTGCGTAATCTAAAAATTGAAAAAACAAAATTATTTTTAAAACCCTAAAAAGTTAAACTGATTTTTGACATTATTGTTCCAAATTATGTAATAATTTCTTCATTGCCCGTACTCTGTGATTTATGTAGGTTATTTTTATTTTTATATACCTAGTGTGTTAAAATTATTAGCAATATAAAATTAGCAGTTTGCAAAAATTCAGATATATCATAATTATTTGCTAGGGGATTTTTAAAAGCGCATAAAATGTTTTTTTTATCAATAATTAAAACCGAAAGGCAACAATGCAAAAAAAATTAAAAATATATAGGGCTTACAATACTCTACAGGATTCCTATAAAATCAAAAGTTCTTTGGCTTCTTGGTCCAACTCCATATGTTTACTTTGTTTAAATTTGTGACGTAAAGTTGCCAAATACGGATCAGACGAAATAAGAAGAGAGTGCAGAACATCTTCATTCGTTGCAGTTCTTGAGCATTTCCTACTACTGTCCTTTCGAAATATCTTGAAGTATTTATTTTTTGCTTCCGCGGCTTCTTCACTAAGCTGGCCGATTGGTAAAGTCGCTGATTGAATTATGGCAGCACCATGAATCAAAACTTTGTGTAAAGATGAAGGCATATAATACCAACTGTATTGATAAACATAAAGTTCAGCAGTTTCGTAGCAAAATTTTTTAAATTTCTCTTCGTCAATAGGATGTTCGCTCACCAAAACTTGCAAAATAACAGACATTTTTTGAATAAGGTCCTTACTAACTCCAGTTATGTCCGAAACAACGTCAATATCTCGAAAAAATCTTCTAGCAGTATTGCCATCGTTTGAACTGCCTACTCCTTGCCGCGGTACATCAACTATAATACCAAGCTTTTCTTTTAGTTCATTTTGGATTCTCTTTTTGGTATTTTTCAGAAGATCCTTCTCTTCTTTGGTACGAGCACTCCATCTTCTAAATGGTAATCTATAGGCAATGTGTAAAATACACTCCATAAAGCGAATTTGAGCGTGCAAATTGGATAGGCCATATTGGTAAGCACTTTCGTCCACTGCTCTTTTCATAACTTTACTAAGGTTGTTCATATCCGACGGTTTAACTTTACAAATTGTACAACATGCTGCAGAAGATGTTTCTGTAAGGACCTGGGCGACTTTACCGTCTATCATAGTGAAAGACAAATTATGACAAATATGAAGCTCTTTATCAGTACATAAAATTACGGTATTATTTAAATTTTCAATTTCATTTTTGTACTTCCGGGTAATTAGTTTAGTATTTTCTGGTGATTCTTTTAAAAATTCAAAGAAAATAGGCCTGCAATAATTTGGAGAGGAAGGATGGGGATTTTTCCATACAACAACGTTATTTTCTGTGGATACTATTTGAAGAGGAACTAAAGATACAACAAAGACACTATCGTCGGAAATTGTTAAATCAGTAAAATTTTGTCTGTAGTTGCTATTTCCTGAAGAGCCATCACATCCCCATTTGGAAAATAACGTAAAACTTCTCGAATAACTTTCCATTGCACACTTTTTAACTTCCTCTATCATAAAAATTCTTTCTGTGGTGTGATTTAAAAGATCTTGTAAAGCTAATGAAGCCCCCCTTTCGGTAATAACCATATTTAATGGATAACAATCCGCTTTAGCATTAGAAATCTGATAGTAGCTTGGAAAATTTGGAGCATTTTTTTCTTTGCACTTCGTTCTTAGACAATTATATTGATATCTTGACAGTTTTAAATCTACCATTAACGCTAAAGCTTCCTGTTTAGAAAACACATCACACAAATTTTGTTTTTATAACTATTAATTCCTTTGGATAAAATTTCTTTAATGGCCTCCGCTTCATCCTTTTGCCCGCTGCAGCCAATTTTTTTAAGAAAATACATTCAATTTCTTTAAGACTCATATCAGTGTTTTGTTTAATGTTGGCCAATTTTCTTCGTTTGCTTCTGTCCGAGCTGTTTTCGAAACTTTTAGATGGTCTTCCTTGTTTAGGAATATCAGAGAGGTACTTGCTGTCAATAACAATATCTTTATCAAGCCAAGATACATTTTTTTTTAAAAACACTGCTTTGACTCTGCATGCTGTTTTCCATTTTTGTCGAAGTTGAGGTAGAAAGCCTTTTTGCAAGTTTCTTTTTATTGCTTTAAATCCATCATTGGTAAAATTATGTTTTGCTTTTAAACGTGAAAAAAAAAGTTCTTCGTTTCCACACACCCAAGTAACTGACGGTAAGACACCTTCTACTAACACGAACCATGTTTTAAAATAAAGTAGTCAAAATTTTAACGAATGATAGAAACGCTTAACACTCAAACTCAAAACAACGCCAAAACTTAATAATCAAAATACTGGTTAACACTATAACTCAAAACAACGCCAAAATTCACAAAGCAAAATACCGATGTAAAATTTTCAAGTTATTGCAAACGAGATAAATAATAACTAGTACCTAAATAGGCTATGCAATATTATCGAAGACGGTGCGCGGCCACGTAATGTCTCAAATATTAAAACAATTGAATAAGCAGATGACAGCAGCCAACTTTGTTTTTGCGGAAAACTGCATATATGAAGGAAGTTAATTTGCAATACGACAAAACGTAGCACCATTTAGATCCTTTTTTTTTCTGCTTTTGATTTAATTATAAATATGCATAAAATATAGGCTTAATCGATTTGAAAAAAAAAAACATTTTAAAGAGTTTCTAAAAATGTTTAGATATAAATTATTAACAGCGAAGAGAACACTTTTTGAAAGTAGTATAACAAATTATTTTTTTGTGATTAGGTAAACCTTCAAAATTATATAACTTTTTAAAATTATTTTACCAACATAAATGATAAGCTAACACGTATTGTGGTTAGGGGTCATATTAGCAACTTCGTAATTATTTTTTTGTGAAAGTATTAGTAACTTTTCATTAGCCGATGACTCTACTTTTGAAAAATATAAAGTAAATAAAAAATGCCGTAACTTTTTAAAAATCACTTCTGACCGAAATATAGCATTGGACGCTCCACTGTGCGACGGTGCGGATTAATTAAGTAAATAACAAAAACCGAAACCATATGTACCTAATTTGCCACACGATAACAATCTTCGCACATTACCAATATGTGCTCTAGGCACAGAAATTTTGAACATACGTGGCAGTAATAGCGAGTCTTTCTATTTACTTTGAGGTGCGTATTACACATCTTCCAGTTTCTCCGGCCCTGAATTTAATTGCAAAGGTACTATTGATGTCGTTAATATAGTTGAATCATCTCTCTCAAATTTCTGCTTATAACTATTGTGACTACCACTTCCGTCAGAGCCCCACTTGGTGATTAACTTTAGGGGTGTTTCAGGTACTTCAACGTTGGTAAAATACGATGCAATAACTTCTTTTTGTACTTGGACTACTCGAGATGTCGTGTGATCTAATAATGATTGCAACAGAACTTCAACAGATGTGTTCGTTACCAGAATATTTTTAGGATAACACGGCTTTTTAGGGTTCCGTACCCAAAGAGTAAAAACGGGAACCCTATTACTAAGACTTCGCTGTCCGTCCGTCCGTCTGTCACAAAGGTCTATCTTATGAACCGTTATAGCTAGACAGTTTAAATTTTTACAGATAATGTATCTATGTTGCCGCTATAAGAACAAATACTAAAAACAGAATTAAATATATGTTTATAAATAAAAAAGTACTTTCACTAAATATTATCTTTTAAGTAAGAATGATACATAGAATCTCGGTGGCCGCGTGGTTAAAGCGTTAGAACTTTACGCTGCTATGACGTTGGAGTCGTAGTAAGGCAGGTTGTTTTTCTTTAGCATTTATCCACTTACACATAAACATAACTTACAATTTTTCAAAAAAATGAAGTTACCTCCTTCATTCACAACGACATCATTAAAAAAAATACATTTTTGAATCGATGAAGGTAACAAAAGGCAAAAAATATATCTTTTTGGATACATTATAAGTAACTCTATTTAAAGCTATTTTACAAAAACTTTACAAAAACTGACAACTAATTTTGTTTTCTTGCTCCGGGATTATAACCTGATAATACCAACGGTAAGATTCCTTTACAAACGGTAGATGAGTTTTTAAATTATCTATTTTTAGTGGAGCCAGTTTTCCATATTTTCTGCCGATCCTTTCAATCTCAACATTGTTAGGAGGCATCAAACAGGCATTCTTTATGATGTTTACCTTTTTAAAAGGAGTGTTGGGATTATAACCCACTTTACACCCATATGAACCATATTCATCTACCCTAATCCATTTGATTCCGTCTCTAAATAGGACTGTCTCATTCAGTAAATTCTTTTTTCTATTTATGAGATTAAGATCTTGAGCAAAATTTTCAAAGTCTCGAAAGTGAATGGACATGTCTGTGACATGATTAATTTTGCTTGATTTTGTAATGATAGTACGATACTCGTCAGGTAATATAATATCTTGTCTTCTTAGATTCTTCTCAATTCTTCCAAAATCGCGATCGGAATCAAAGAAAGTATGTCCAACCTCGGGAAATTTGTGGTCTGTTTTACCAATTCTTTCAAAATCAAATATTGGTAAAGAAAAATAATTAATTAAAAAATTCTTATTCTGACCCGCACAATAATCTGACCATATAATAAGGTGAGAGATGCTTTTTTTTTCTTGTAAAGAAATGCTGTATTCCAGGAATGTCAAAAGTGAGCTGCAAATTTCTGCACTTCTCTCTCTCTCTCTCCCCGATGGGCAGCATCCTCCGTCCATGTAAAAAAAATTGCCTCTTCTTGGTCTATAGTTATAAAATGAATTCTTAGGTTGTACATCCACATTTGGCGGAGGTAAAAGGCCTTTGAAGTAGTTAGTTTGAGAAGAGGTAATCTCTGTTGGAGATCCATTATTATATAGCAAATTTTGGGATTTGATTTAGCTGTGTTCCTGTCTTCACGTTGAGATGAAAATGCTGCTTCATAGTTGGATTTATGTTCTTCGTTGCCTTCACCACGATCACAGGTAGCACAAGTATCGCTTCTTGATGCTCCAAAAGACAAATTAAATTCTGTTGAAAATATTTTTGCGTATTTGCAGTATTTTACAAAATATGTCTCCGGTTTCTTATCATCTTTACATATTTCCTTGTATAAATGATACATTTTGGAAATTTTTAGTGTAGGTGAAAGGTAGTTTTTGTGTGGTTTTATATTACGGAAATAGTGAGAAACTTCAACCGGAAAACTGCTAATATGATTTTTAGTTAGAACTTCAGTTAATTTATTCTTTTTCTGAAGATACCCAATCTTCTTCTTTCCTATATGAAAAATGGAACAAAAAACCTTGTTTGCAAATGAAAAATTTTTTTTGTCTATTTCCAAAAAGTACTTGTAGGACATAGCTTTATGACGGTGGCAATTTTCTTTGGTCATTTTGGAGATCGAGCGGTCATGCTTTTAAACAAAAACATATTTTTTCATCCACATTTAATTTTTAAAAATGGGTCAATATTTTTTTTCTAAAGTAACGTTATCGCTGCATTTTTTTGGGCACTTTATGGTACACATAATTTCTTCATTTACAGCTTTTTCGTCAACTGTTTTCCCTTTTTGACTCATGTAACTCTTGCGTTTTTTAACGTTATTACTTGCATTGCTGCTACTGCTGCTTCTGCCAGTAGAGTATTCGATTTCTGAATGAGGAAATGGCTCTTCGTCACCGCTGAATTGGAAGTCTAAAAAATTAGAAAAATAACATTTAAAAAAGTACATAAAATGTAAGAATTTTTAATAAACAAACCATTTACAAAGCTTGGGAGAGTAAGTTTTTTATGCGTTTTGATTTGCTCATTCCACTTCAACCTGCTAATGTCTGTGGTTCTGCAAATGGCTCTGGTTCTGCTAATGGCTGTGGTTCTGCAAATAGCTGCGGTTCTCCTAATAGCTTTGGTCCTTTAAAAAAATCAAATAATAATAATAAAGTGTTTACAGCTTTATACTGATGGAAACTGTTATTACCTGTTGTATTTAGCGGCTGCTTGGCTCTGTCCATAGCTAGTATTACCATTAATTTATCTCTTGATGGCATTTTGGCACAAGTCAACTAAGTAGTTACTAACGAAATATTGTAGGTTAGGTTTTAAAATGGGTGTAGATACCCGACCGGTAGCGGCCGCCGATAAACCGGAAAAGTATTCGGTAATGATTTTGTCTGGATTTTCGCCCAGTTATGTATTAAACCAACTGGGAAGGTTATTTATTAGCAGCCTTTGTTTTAACTGAGTGACTCACTATGTTTTGAAAATGAGTTTGGCGAAAAACGGATAGAAAATTTACGCAAGAAGGAGGTAAGTGCTGCTACTTGCCTCCGTCAATTTTTTGCCTTCGCTAAATGCAAACATTAAAAATAGTAATCGTCAAAAAGTTTCTGGATAAAGGAGGTAAATTTTTATAAGCTTTTATAAAATGCAATAAAAGGTAGAAAATAATTTTTTATCATTCTGATATCATATTAATAAAAGCGATGGCCGCAAATTAAAACTAACTCAGATTCTTAAGACGGCCATCGCTTTTATTAATATGATATCAGAATGGTAAACATTATTTTCTACTTTTTAGTGCATTTTATCCTGTTTTTTTTTTAAATCTTTTACTTCTATTAACGTATTACGGATGTCAGGTGGATGTTTTAGAAAGTATTTGCACATTCCAATTTAAATTAATTGAGGAGCAACAACTTTGTTTCGTATGGGTAGTCCTTTCGGATGTAGGGGATCTACCAGTTCAGGCAACAAACAGTTGTTGTAAAATGTTTTTAATTTTAGCAACATTTTTTCACGCCAAAATAAATCATCTCGTGTAATCTACAAAAAAAATATATGTATACCAATAGTAGAACATATAAGATCATCCTCATTGAAGGAGGCTATTATCATAATTTTAAATATATATTTAAACAAATTACCTTCTCTACAAGCATGCCATGAGGACTCCAGACTAAAAAATAACATATTTTTCTGTTTGTTAGAGCTAACTGTCATTAAACGTGATAAAAATAATTATGGTTTTGTTTCAAGGACAGCTTGCCGTTGACCAGTTTGGCGAATGTAATTTTTCCCGAAATTTTTCCATCAGATGGATTTTGATCCGAAATAGAGAAAGAACACTTAATCTCTAAGAGTGCATTATGGCCCACTAGGCCATCGGGACTTGCTCACAAAAATTAGTCTTTTGCACTAATATGAAAACCACTCTGGGTAACTTTCAAATTGAATAGGTTTTCGAAGTCAGCAATGGCCTTTGATTCATTTTCGTTGCCATAACGAGTTGCATTATTTCCGAAGAAGTTTCCGTAAAGTAAGTGCTTCGCGGCATTTACTGACGAATTGTGGGTCGCATTTTACAGATTTGGCCAAAATTTGACGCCGTTATCCTAAGAGATCTTTCTTGCAACCATTCGGGATTAGCTTTTTGTCCAAGAGTGTTTCTCTCTATCCTGCTGATTTCTTCTGTTGTTTTTTTTAATTTGTTTAGAAAATCTCCTGCATTTTTTTTATACTCCTGACTGTTTCGGTCCAATGGCACATAATAAGCGTTTGGACCGCAATCCTTATCAGGAAGGTGTTCCTTGTGAATTTTTTTGGCCCTTTTTGAAAACAAAACTTTCTTTGCTTTGTTTTTCGCCTTTTCTTTAATTTTTCTTTGATAGTACTTTTTATGGAAGCTCCCTGGACTAATTCCAAAAATGGCCTTATTAATTATGCGATGATATTCCCCGCCCGAATTAAAGAAAAGCGGTGACGCTTCACACCTGTTTTGGTAAGAACCTTTCAAAGAGTAATTAACTCTTTTGCCGCAAATGAATTTGCAGATAACACTGTTGTAGGTCCATATTCATTATGAGGCTAGTAGAATTGTCAATTACTCTTTGCAATGCAGTCATTATATCTTCGTAAATACCACACTGTTTCATGGTAGGTGCCAAATCTTCACCTAAGCTACATTTGAAGTAGTCAATTGCTTTACATTCTTTGTGTTCCCCAAATATATGACTGGGTGCATTTTTGATGTCTCCTCTTAGCAATTCAACCTTTCTTTGCAAAGTTGTAGCTTCATAATAAATAAAGAAATCTTTAATAAACTTAGAAAGGACATTTTTTCTGAGCGCCATGGGAACTGGTAGATTTTTAGAATTGCTTCTTTTCCTGTCTAAAAAATGAAATAAAACATTATTTTTAGAATCTTCAAAAACCTCAAATATCTTCAAAACCTCAAATACATACTGCAAATTTCTCTAACTTTTTTCACAAAGTTTCGGAGAAGGTGATTTTTGCATTCCACTTTCTGCACCAAAGAATTCCCGTATGGTTTAATCTCTAAAAGTTTCTGTAAACAGAAGGATCTCCATCTCCCACCATTTTAGTATATTTAAAGCCATATTGGTTGACACTGCTTTTAAAGCCTTCTGCTATAATATCTGTTTACATCGCCGTAGAAGTACCCTCCCAATTTTTAAAGCACTTATGATCAGGGATTTCCTTTTTTTTATTCTCATGCCATGAGCAAAGGGAACAATATGTATTTCTTATTCCAAGAAATAACATTTTTCCAGTCTTGTATCCAATAATACAAGCCTAAAAAGTTGAATAATATCTAAACTTTCGTATTTATTTACGTAAACATGCTAGATGAAAAAAGGGGTAGAAATATAAAGAGTGGCCCGAGATTTGTTGTTCAGGCAATAACTCGATAGATAAACAGAAATTTCGAGCCAAAAAAAATCTACCATGCAACAAATCACATTAATAAAAATTCAAAAAATAAATATTTGTACTACTATGCATTTTTTTACTCGAAATTTCTGTTCTAACAACAGAGTTAATGGCTGGCAAAAAATTTGAGATACCCTGTATATGACAAAATTTTAAAAAATGCTTACTACTCCAGACATACTATCGTAATTTACGTTATACGATCGCTTTCCCCATGCCCCGTCTGTAACAACAGTTATACACGGTACTCCATTTTCGTCAATGTCGCCAATATCTGTTGACAATTTTGCTTCCTCTGTCGCAGCTTCTTCCATCGTTTGCCAAGCTGATGGTCTAATAAAATCGGCCACTTGCTCGTGATACTTATTAAAAGTATTCATTGTCATAAGTGGCATATTTATGGTGGAAGCTAGTTCATTTACCTGGGAGTAACCAATGCCAGTAGACATTGAACCCAAAACAAAAGAAGAATTGACATTTACTTTATTGTCAGATTCATTATCTGATGTTACAGTTTTAACGCAATGGCACATTTCGCATCTTAAATAAAATTTACTGAAAAGGCCGTTTCTTTTTTCGCTAACCAACTTCATATTAATTAGTGAGCAGTCAAATGGTTCATGTTTTTCCTCATTCAATATTTGTTTGAACAGGTGTGCAATATTAATTATGCGCCTTCCTTGAACTTCATTTTCCTACAAAAATGAAATTTATATTTTTTTTATATATATTTTTTTTAAATATGATAAATGAAAATTATTAAAAAAAATAAACAAATAATGTTTATAGTAGAAGTATAGGCGTATAGGCCTGTCTAAATCAAAGATTACCTATTAAGATCTAAACTATCATGGCTAGCCAGTGATGCCAACTCGTGGGAAATTTCGAGTTCCAGGGGGAAAAAGGAAATTTTAACCCAAATCCCCATATTCGTGGGAAATTCTAAAGTTCATATATTATTTGAAGACCTTGGGGGAAAATAGTAATAAGCCACATTTCAATCGTTTAGAGAAAAACACGATAAACGTTTTCCATTAAATCCTAAAATGAGGATAATTAAAACATACCTATAAATAATTGTTTTTCTTGTTTATACGACAAAATAGTATCATTCAGTTTCCGCAATAAGAAAAATGTCGTGACGGATTTTGAAAAAAAGATGAAATTTTAGAAAAAATGTGGCTTGTTACCTTTTTGCAAAATATTATACATGTTAAATATTTACCAAAGAATGAAAAGAATGATAGGTAAACATATTTATTGAAATCAAAATGTCAATGCAAAATCAAAACAGATATTAGGTTATTTGATTTCAACGAGAAAAATAAACTACTTAATCGGATTCAGAGTCACCATCGATATTTTCCACTCCTCCTTCTTGGTCTTCACCGTCATCATCGATTTCATTAACAGTAGTTTTGACACCAACAGTAGCATAATAGTCGTGGTAAACTCCAGGAATATATGGAAGTAAAACCTTCAAATTCGCCAACTTTTTTGCATCAATAGGAACTGGGCCAACATACTTCTTTTCTAATGCATTAAGCTCTTCTATCTGTATTTTTTGACCTCTCTTCCCAATGTTGACTGCCTTGAACGCTTCATTCAAAAAATGCTTAATAAACATTATTATGATGACTTTCTTCGAACTTGAAGCAACGTACTTTGGAAAAATCCACATTTTCTTTTTCATCAGTCAACTTTTTCTTGCTTAGAGATTTACTTATTTTTTCAAAAGAAAAAATGTCATTCTGATTGATTCTATATACCGTAAATGGATTTTGAATTTTCGAATCTCTGACGGCCTCTACCCAACATTCAGGAGAGTAAACTTGTCCCAAGTATTTTTTATGCTTTTCAATTGCAGCAAAGTCTCGATCGCATGGTAAGTGGGTGTGCCCAGCGGCAAGGAATCTATGTTCAAAAATTTATATACTTTAGTCCTTACTAGATGAAGCCATAATGCCATAATAGTCCAATTTTTATTTTGGCCCCCACAGTTATCAGTAAACACTATCAGGTGTTTGTTGGGAGTGGGAGGATGCTCCTTGATATATTTGAGAAGGCAGCTGGCTATTTCATCGGAGCCTCGTTTCGCCACATCTTCCGTCCACATATTCATATAACTTTTTCCAGTTTTACCGTCATAAATTCCTAAGTTATACATCCAGATTTTTCGTAAGTAGAAAGCTTTACCTACTGTCAGCTGAGGAATAGGCAAGACTTGTTGTAAATCAAAGCATATAACTTCCAAGTTATTTTCATTTTTAGATCTTTGAATTTCATTCTTCATGTTTGTCTGCATCGCTTCTGCTCATCTTTGGTGTAGGTCTAAATTTGTTTTGATTTCCTTCAATTTGTTCTCATCACCTTTGTGGGTATTAAGCAAAGTATTATATTCATCACACGTTGCACACGTGTCGCTCTTAGGGAGTTTAAATCCGATGTTGTATTCAGAACAAAAGATTCTGCGATATCTATCTTCCTTTGCGGGAATAATGTTCCGTTCTTGACACCAAGGGATATAGTATTTTTTGAATAGAGCAGATATAGATATATCGTGATCAATATAGCATTTTTGTCGGTTACGTTCTCTAGTATAATGGCTACGATATTTCGGAATGGCCTTAATGTGGTCATGAATAGACTGGATAGTTTCTTCAGGTAACCTGTTTTGCCGATTCTTGTGTCTTCCGCGACCATCGCTCTTTGGTGTGTGAAGTCCTTGGTTTATCTGGGTACAGATATTATAAACTCGTCTTTTTGAATTTTGCAAACCATGGATAGATAAAAACTCTTGTTTACAAACTTCTTGGTCTTTTCCGTTGATTTTTACAAAGTACCTAAACGTAGTAGATCTTGAGGATGTCTGCCTTTTGGTTTTCTTTGGGTAGACTCGTTTTTTACCGACACTCTTGATTATGCCAAATAAATAAGCGTTTTGATTGAAATATCGCCATTTCTACTCCGTGTAGTAATTCTCTGCATTTCTTCTTGCAGCTACATGGTGGGCCCAATGTTCTAGGTATTTGAATCTTTCCTTTTGTAGTGGTATATACATGTCCGAGATTCCGTCTATGTTGGGCTTTAACTTTCTTCCTGCATTCTGTGTTGATTTGTCTTTTCCTGGCGGCCTTCTTTTTCTCCGGCGTTTCGATGAATCCTCTAGTAGCACGTCCACCCTGGATAAAAAAATAATACATTACCTTTTTATCAGTTGTTTTCACCAAAACTGAAATTGATAAATTTTTATGCAAAAAGGTAATAAGCCACAAGCCATCTGAAATAACCTAACCTAACCTCTTTCTATTCAAAAATCTTACGCCTTTTTTAGAATAAGAGTACGTTCCATAAACTCAGGTGGAAATAAATACTCAACGCATATTCCAAGTTGCAATAATTGAAATATTTTTAAGCTTTTAAAAACGTTGAAAATTTTAGTTAAAAACGTAACAAGCCACGTTATATTCTATTTACCTCTGAGGTGACAACACTGCTGTCATCGCTGCTGCTACTCGAATTAAAATAGTCCTTATCCCTTACACTATCATCCGTTCCACTCGAAATATCACTACTGTCGCTGTTTTCATCATAAATAAACAACTTTCGCTTAACCGCACTATCTCTGCCGGTCGCCATGATTAAAATGTGTGGCTTGTTCCGTTCTTCCGTCAACATCAGACAGCATTCAGTCCTGACCGAAGAACGTCACTAGATAACTGTGGCGCCATCTGTTGCCCAAATACCGCACTTTCTTCCTTGTGGCTTGTTACGTTCTTAAATCAATAAATCATAATATTAAATCAATTTCACTCATGTTGTGGCTTGTTACTATTTTCCCCCGAGGTCTTCATTTGTAAAAAAATAGTTATTGTATACGCATTCAGCAAACTAAGTAAATTGAACGTTTTATAAGGATAAACGAAACCTATCTAATTTTGAAAAGCGCGTAAGTTCAATTTTTGAAAAAAGCTATATTTATAGCCTATTTCGATAGAGACCTCATAGTATGTTGTTTTATAAGACAAAATAGAATTATTTTGTTATTGCGATATCTGTGGACACTTTTCTGAAAAAGTTTTTTTGTTTCTCCTGAAAAGACAGGTTTTGGGTACTTACGATGTTTTCAAAGCAAGGCAGCGTAAAGCACTATCGCAACTAAATACATAATCTCTCACTCGATAAAATAAAAATTTCGTGCATCGTCTCGCGCGGTGCTCGTACAGGACGCACAACGCAGCGCGTAGACCGCCTAGGCGGCTATAGTCTACCAACACGAAGGTCCTTGACAGTGACAAGTGTGTCTCTCATTTTATTGTGTCTCTGTGTGTCTCTCATTTTAATTCGCACGTAGGAACGTAGGTAAGTTTAATCTGAAAACTAACTAAAACATGTAAAACAGGTCGACGACGAATGCGCCTTTGAAGTAGGTCCCACAGAACGAGGTTGAAGTCAGGACTGAAAGCTGGCGAAACCATTCGTTCAATACCCATTTCGTTGGGAAAAATATTGACTAATTCATTTTCCAATTCTAATATATGTAATAAAAATCGCACACTACGACCAAAAATATATATTTGATAACCATAAATATTAGTTATAATACAATACTGGAAACATCTATTCAACACAACGTAAACTGCTAATTAGAATCAATAAAAAAAGTAAAAAAATGAAGATATCTATAAAATTAAAAAGTATCTGAAAATATTAAAATACATACTTTATAAAAGTCAGATAGTACACAAGTTTAAAAAAAGTAATAAAATATTTTTTTCTTTCATTAAAATATTATTTAAAAAAACTGGACTACATTGTTATCAGATATGAGAATAAAATATAATACTAAAACAATAAATACACTATTACATGAATAAAAAATTTACTTTAGGGAAATAGTTAAATAATTTTATGAACTAAGAAAAAAGAAGGGTTTTTTGGTTTGGTTTATAGAAGAATAAGAGCCAGTAAGTTAATATACAATATAAGTAGAAAAAAAAGAGGTAATAAAAAATACAAAAAACAACATTTATTTAACAAAAGGTAGTTAGAATACATTTTAAGTAAAAATAAATATACCTATTTACAAAATGACAATTGTCCAACTTAAAACTAGTATAAAAGATAAGCATCTCCAAAAACTCTATATCTGAAGTGAACAAATTTAGTAGCAAAAAATAATATATTAGGAAAAAGCTATTTATACATAAAAAACGCCGTAATAAAAACGATCAAACGAACTTACCTGAAGTTCGATCGTAATTATTTGATGAATCTGGTCCCAGGACATCAGTTGATTATTTACTATGTAGTTCGCCCCTGGCGCGTGTGCTCACACATGTTTAAAGTATTTTCTCCTGTCGCTTCCTTCCTCCGCGATCCGTCTTCATATTGTTTAAATGATGCGTGAAAAATCGCTAAACTAAACGGGGTCAGCCAAAAAATGGCGATGGGTAATGGGTGGGAACTGATGTCCTGGGACCAGATTCATCAAATAATTACGATCGAACTTCAGGTAAGTTCGTTTGATCGTTTAATTATTTTTCAGAATCTGGTCCCAGAACATCAGTTGATTATTTACTATGTAGTTGTTTAAAGTTGTTGCGATTTTCTCTATCTTTAATTAGGATTTTGTTCTAATTATTAAAATAAAACACCGCAGGCTAAAAGAACGTAAAGAAATATATTTTCTTAACTAGGACCTACTTCAATATAAAAGTGCAAATATACTAAACCGTTAGGTATCGAGTGGCCCTAGATTTTTAACAATAATAAACAGGAGTTAACATTTGGTAACTGAACATAAAACTTCTAAATCGTAATAAGTACAGAAGTACATAATAAAAAACGAAACGAATCTTAATCTAGTCTGTTAATCTTAAGATTGCTTTGGCAAAATCAGTCTTCTTGGTTAATGGTCGGTTATAGTGCCTAGCAAATGTTGCGGTTTTTTCAGACCACCCAGCAGTACGACAAATTAGCTCTAGAGAAACCCCTGCTCTAAAAGCCGCTGAATTCGATGCATGACGAGTAGAATGTGGTTGAAATTGACTTGTGTCAATTCCTGAAGCTTTAGCGCCTCTTTAACCCACCGACTTAGGGTTTGCTTGGATGCTTTTTGGTGAGGTTTTGTAGAAGTAATGAAGAGAAAATCTTGATTTTCCCGAAGAGGCTTAGTTATTTCTACATAACTTAACAATGCCGAAGCCGCACAAAGAAACGAATTTTCCTTAAAAAATGGAATGTGTAGGCAAGGCTGTGTTTTAAGAGTACCAGACGTCTTAATCTGGTCCGAGATAAAAATTTGGATTTTTCCTCGTCGATAATAATGTTTGAAAAGTCTAATTAGCGAAATTGTTTGGAGACGTCCGCCAGTCACAAAGGGCCAAAAAGACTAACCAGCTTTATCGATAAGAGTTTAGGTTTTGTGTGGATATACCGCTTAGATAATTCAGCAAAGGTTTGGGATCCCAAGTGGAATCATACTTGGGTCTAGCCGGCCTTAATCGAGAGGCCCCTTTAAGAAATCGCTTCAAATTAGTGTCCGATGCTATATTGTTTGGGAGAATCAGAGAGAGGGCTGACCGGTGGGAATTAAACGTACCATATTTAAACGGGTGATTATCAAGAAGTTCTTGTAAAAAGAGAATAACTTCGCTAGGAACAGCCTTGAAAACAGAAACATTTCTTTTGTGGCAAAAATCCCACCATAATTTATAGGATGCGTTATACTGCCTCATTGTGGCCTCCGAAATTGAGGACAATGCCGTTTCCACTGCTGATTCGGGAACCCCCTTTTTTACAAGTGCCGTGCTGACAATCTGCCGGCAACCAGGGTAAGCTGCCTCCGGAGTGGATGCTCTTTCCTAAAAGGAGACGACAAAAGATTATCATTGGGGTTGAAAGTGATTATATCACCTATTAATAGTTTTTTAAACAACGGGTACCAAGGCTGTACTGTCCAGTATGGTACTACCACGATACCCTCTGCCTTGTCTTGGATAATCTTCTGAAGCGTGCGTAGGATTAACGAAAAAGGTGGAAATGCATAAAAAGACCACCGGTTCCAGTTCACGGTAAAGGCGTCAACTGCTATGGATCCTGGATCTTTCTTCCAAGACACATAGTTTGCACATTTATTATTAATTCTAGAGGCGAAAAGATCTACCTCCGGTTTTCCCAGAGTATTTACGATACACTCAAATGCCTCTGCTGATAGTTCCCACTCTGTTTCCATAGCAGTTCTCCGTGATTCAGAGTCTGCTTCACAATTCTCCTCAGAAGGTATATACGACGCAAGAAGCCAAATGTTTCGTTCTTCACACCACGACCATATTTTTCTGGCTAATTTGCTTAAATTCGGATACTGAACGCTGCCCATGCGATTAATGTATGATACGGCGGTTGTATTGTCTGCCCGTACTAAAATGTTACAGTTCAATAGATGCTGCGCAAAGCATTTTAGTCCGAAAAATATGGCCTGAAGTTCTAAATAATTAATGAGGTGTTTTTTATCCCGCTCTGACCAGAATCCGTGAGTCCGATCTGTTCCACAGCAGGCGCCCCATCCAGTTGTGCTTGCATCGGTATATATTTCAATAGGAAAAGTGTCATGCCTAATATCGTTGTAGGTTGTCAAAATGCTATTATCCCACCAATACAGGTCGTCAGATAAAGTAGCGTGTGGGACCGACATGGTGGCATTATAATTACCATGATTTTGTAGCAGAGCCAGAAATTTTTCCCTCTCAAACTGTTTGACATACAGCCAACCATATTTTACTGCAGGGCATGCCGAGGTTAAAACTCCAATGAACTTAGCAAATTCCCTGATTTTACATTGTTTTTTGCATGTAAAAACCTGAATTAACGATTTTATTTTTAATCTTTTTTCCATTGGAAGTTCCAACCTTAAAGTCTGGCTGTCAAACATAAAACCTAAAAACTTCTGGCTCGTACTTGGTGTTAGCCTGCATTTTTCATAGTTAATTAAGAAACCCAAACTCTGTAGAAGCTGAACTGTAAATACAGTGTTCTTTTGACAATCATCAAAAGTATCGGCTATAATTAAAAAATCGTCAAGATAATTGACACAAAAAATTCCATGTTCTCTAAGAATCTTAATGACTGGTTTTAAAAGCTTTGTGAAACAGAATGGTGCTACTGACAAACCAAATGGCAAACAATCAAATTCAAACAAATCTCCCTCAAAACTAAATCTTAAATATTTTCTATGTCGCTTATCTATAGAAATTAAGAAATAAGCTTCTTTTATATCTATTGTAGTCATAAAGTTATTACTAGAAATCAATTTTGTGGCTGTCCGATAGTCTTCCATCTTAAAGTGAGGAGGTGTTATAAATTGATTTAGTTGTTTTAGGTTTAATATAAACCGTTTTTCACCATTAGATTTATTGGTAAGAAAAATACCAGATAAAAATTGGTTTGGCTGGGGCTGGCATTTAACGACTGCACCCTTACTAAGCAATTCTTTAATTGCCATAGCCATTTGGCTTCGTTCCTCTGAAGAAAGATGCCTTGATTTCGGAGACAAAAACTGTGAGGGAGTACATTTAAATGGAATGACATAACCACTTATGCAAGACAAGACAGATGGGTTTTGGGTGATATTTTGCCATTGTTTATAAAATAACTTTTAGCCTTCCTGCTGACTTAATATGACTCATCTGTGAAATCAGCGCTTCTGATGAGGGTATTGACTCCTCCGTATCGGGACATGCCCTTTGTGTGGTCTCGTTTCCCGCTTTGGACGGACCGGGCGCCCCCGGTTTAAAGGACCGGATGAGCCACCTCGGCTAGTGTATGGTCTGGATGTCTGTGATCGGCCGGTAGCCACCCCTCCCCCTTTTTTAGAAGCGGAAAAGGTAAAACTCTGCGTTTGGGGACGAAGGTCCTTGGCCGTCCTTTCCAATGTTTTAGCTTCCTTGACCTTTTCAGCTAATTCGTTCCCAAACAAGTACACCCCTGGAACACTAGTCTCTACTACATCCTTTAGTGATTTGCTTAACATGGGTAAAATCAAGGTACGTCTAGTCTGAGAAATGTCAAAAAATAAATTTGAAAAAATTTGTCCAGCTTCCGTAAGGAATGGCAAAATCTTTTCACGCATAGTTGGCGAAATATTCTGACCCTCTTCCAAGACCGCGTTAAGACTTTGCCCAATGACGACAGGCCCCTGCCCAGCTGGTCTTGAAAATCAGCATGACATGAATCCCTTTTTATATAAGCCGCGGAAAGACAAGGTAAAATTTCCTTGTTGACCAAGGGAGGTATCAAGGCCTTACAATTTTCTGGGACGCAGCTAGTATTCATTAATTGTTCCTTCTTTTCCCTAGATAGGCCGGATGTTAAGATTTTTGACCACCTAGCTGTAAGGGCCTGATGCAAAGTGTATCCATTAGCCTTAGTTTTATCCGGATCCTCACCGAGTAGGTCTAACACTTCAGTCGGCAAGGAGACGTCGTTATGAATAATTAACGGAGGAGTGCCAGCCGTTTGATCCTTTAAATTATTCTTATCATTCAGAATGTTTGTCGCGCCGCCCGGGCCGCGATCCACATCCATTGCATTGGTAGCCACGCCGTACAGACTATGGTCTACGCTAGGCGATCGCCGCCTATCGGGTGTACCATAATAAGACGCCGAGCCGCGCGGACTGCGATCGTCATAACCAGAACCAGACCGTCGACGATGACGACTGCTTGACCTTGAATCCACCGAGGATCCACCGCCACCGACGTTTGCATTAATAGTGTTGGCTATTGGGCCAGTACGGCCCACGCGCCCGCTAAACGAGCGCGCGCGATGAGATGACTGAGAGGGGGAACACCGCTGACGCCGTGGCGATCGCGACCTCGCTCGTGATGTTACCCTCTCTTTCTCAAGTCTCTCTAGCCTTCTTAAAAGCTCTTTCCTTGAAACATGGCGTTCTCGAGAAGAAGACCGGCTTTTTCCCTTTGTTTTCCCCATAATATCTAGCTAAAGAGAAAAGCGTTGATGGAGGATGATAATTCTCGATCAACGACAAGGTAACAAGCTTGTATTGTAAGATTATAGAAATAATTACTTACTGTTTTAATTTCGGCGTTCGTAAACAAGCATAAAAAGCGACACTTCCGCACTGCACATGCACAGAGAAACGAATGAAGACGGATCGCAGAGGAAGGAAGCGACAGGAGAAAATACTTTAAACATGTGTGAGCACACGCGCCAGGGGCGGACTACATAGTAAATAATCAACTGATGTCCTGGGACCAGATTCTGAAAAATAATTATTATTTGCTAGAGGGCGGAATAAAAGCCAGTTAACATATAATATAATTAAAAAAAAGGGTAACGAGAGAACAGAAAAACAATATTTATTTAACAACAGATAGTTAGAATACATTTTTAAGTAAAATAAATATACCTATTTACGTGTGAACACTATTTTTTACAAGTGAAGAAATTTATTAGCAAAATGTAATACACTAGAAAAAAAAACATATTTATACAAAAAAAATTCGGTACTTATTATTTGCTGGGGGCAGAATAAAATGTAGTTAATATGCAATATAATTAAAAAGCTGATATAAAAAAAAGAAAAACAATATTTATTTAACAACAGGTAGTTAGAATGCATTATAAGTAAAAATAAATATACATCTACATGGTTAGAAAAAGTAAAACATAAGATAAGACAAATAAAAAGCTACTCAAATGTATGTTATCTTAGTCCATTATAACTCAATTTTGTACATTACACAAATCTACATCTGCATCACAAAAATCCTTAATATCTTTTTTTTTCCGATTATCAATGGGAAGACAAAACGTTTTACCCGCTTTGTTTCATCGTTTTCGAAGAACTTTCGCAATACACCTATACCGCACACACGATTTGTAATTTTACAACACGTTTCTTCTATGAAGTACTCAGTCAGTATTAGTTGAGTCGCCTGTCATGGACATTTTTTTCGCACGCGCAGGTTTAATCGAATAATGTCCACTGTCACACGCTCGTTCTACATTTTCCGATAATAATATATCGTTGAAAACTATAAAATCTTACTGCTTCTCGGTAATGGGACACTTTTTGAATCAGTTAGTAGCACACTATCTTCGAAGGACTATGTCTCCAAGGATCTAACTAACGGCTTTACCTGATTTTTAACCACCCCTACTTAGGACGTAGGTATACCGATCGGCCCAATCCACATATATTTCTTCTTAACGGACGGGTACCATAGGGCGATAGAAACCTTTTTTTTACCTGCCCTTTTTAGGACTTTACAGAGTTATCACATAGTTTTTCAACTAAAATATTTTTTTTTTATTATTAAGCAATATACAAATACATTAAACTGTTCAAAACACAACAGTGAAGTAATTTTTGTTTTTAACAAATTATACGCATATTTTTTTCCCTTTTTTTAATAAGATGAATCTCTAACAACTCTTGCTTGAGACGTAAATGATGAAGCATGTCGCTTTTATATATCGCCGAACAGATGCTTCGAGATAAAATAGATGAAAGCGTATAAGTAGTAAAGTCCTATCTGTAGATATTAGTTTTAATCGAAAATAGAATATGTAAATGCATATTATAACTGTGTCCATAAATTCTTACGCATTTGTGGTTTGTAGATATTTAAATTTTTATGTATTTTTTTTGTTAACATGTTTTAGAAAAGCTTATTTAACTGTGATTTATTTTTTTATTGCTTAAATAAAATCATATTTTTTTCAAAAAAATCTGTGTGTTTTTTAATTGATCATATCCACATCTGAATTTAATACTTAATTAAGATAATTCCTACTAAAAGTTAAAGAGACTGTGCTATTATTCCATAGATATTTAAACTAAACACTTAACACAGCTACCAAACATGAACTGAGATCACTGCATTTTATTGTGTAAGATAACAAAACATATAACAAAGATAATAGAACAAAGAAGAAAAATAGTTTGGCAGTCGGTACAGCTGCAGACAAATATATCTTATTCTTAAATCAGCAATAATTTCTAATACAATTTAAAGAAAAATGCACATTTTCTTAGAAGCTATTAATTTTTTTAAGTTAGAAACTCTGAACATATATTAGTGTGTTTAGGTCTATTAACCAAAAAAAAAACATTGATTAAAAAAAAGATAGCATTGTGACCCAACAACTCCTTTTAGCTACTCCTTTTAACTACTCATTTTAAAGAAAAAAAAATGCAGATTTTCAAAGTTAATGATAACACTACCTATATATGATTTTCTTCTGAACTCTGAGCATATATTGGTGTATTAGGGCTGTTAAAAAAATAATAATAAAAAAATGTATTAATAATTTTTATTTATTTAATAAAAAAACTATACATTATAATTATTAAAAATAAACTATAACTTTTATAGATAGCACTGCGGGGTATTAAAGAGAGCGTGTCTTTTACGTTCATGCTCTCTAAATATTTTTCTCTGTTTTTTGAGTCCTTGCGGTGTAGGTAGTATTATAGGATTCACCCTATAATACCCCTCTGGGCAGTATCCCTACCCTGGTTCGTCCCACGATGAATCAGATGGTGGAACCGTCTCATCCAGCTGATCCCAGGATATATCATATAGTACTGGTGGAGGCGTCGGCGTCGTATCGACTGGTTTTGGTGAAACCGTCTCCCATGGTTCGTTCCAGGATATGTCAGCTGGTATTGGCGGAGGCGTCATATCGGCTGGTTTTGGTGGAACTATCTCCCATGGTTCGTCCCAGGATACATCAGCTGGTATTGATGGAGGCGTCATATCAGCTGGTTTTGGTGGAACCGTCTCTCATGGTTCATCCCAGGATATGTCAGCTGGCGGTGGTGTTGGAGTTTTTACTGGTTTCCACAAATCCATAGTTAACTTGTAAGAAATGAACACTGGTTGGATATTTTAGTAATGTACTGTATTACTAAGTGACAGTATATGATAGAACACAACACAGATTTGAGCTTTAAGTAGAAGTAAACCCCACCATGATTTTAACTCCTCCTACTATCTTTAACGTCCACTATTTTGTGAATAGCTCCCTACTGCAACTAGTTTCAATATTCCAATGTCGAGAACATTTAAATGGCAACAATGTTACATCTTAATGTCGAGAGTTTGTGCGCGTTCAGGGGACACAGCGGTTGACTGACCGCTGAAACTTTTGCTAAGCGGCTGACTGTTTTTGTGTGTAAAAAGAGACCGCTTAGGCAGCCGCTAACCGTCCCTGAATGCGCCCTTTATTCTTGATGTTAAGGGCTTTTTAAGGTTATAGTTATTAACGTAATAAGGCCGATAAACAACAAATAACGGCCGGGCTGAAGTTTGTGATCCGAGGCGATAGCCGAGGATCATAAGCAGCCAAGGCCGTTATTTGTTATCGGCCGTGTTGCGTTCTAGATTTTTCGTCATACTGCAGATTTTTTAGAGCAATAAACACTACTATTTAATAACAAATTTTATTGAACAATAACACAAGTAAGGATAAAAAATACATAATGTCTTATACTAAAATTCATTTTTCATGATAATGAACATGGAAATTAAAAGTGCACTTGTTGTTCTTAGAAATCTGTAATCCTTCCCAGGGATTTACAGATTTTATAGAAGAAGATGATGCTACTGAAGAATGGCAAATATTTGTATCCACTAAAGACACATTATTTTTGGAGCTATCATGAAAAAGTTGATTTGTTATTTTCATTCTTTTGGAAACTGATTTTTCTATGTAAGTTTCTGCCACTGTTGAAGACTCCCATCCTCCTAGCTCCTTTAGCGATAGTAAATCACCACCATTTTCGGCGAGCATGGTTGCTGATGATCTACGAAATGAATGCCCTGTATAACGTTCTGGATTCTCCAAGTTCAAAAATTTTGCAATTTTCTGCGGTACGCCCGATGGTATGTATACCGACGATTTGCTTAACACACTTGCCTTTCTTGTAACCAATGAAAAATTTTGGATTGTCAAAGTTACGAGGACGCAGGTTGATGTATTTTTGTATAAACCATAGGCATCAAACGGAAGGCCCGTTTTTGGAATAAGAAATTTCCTATCTTTCTTATTTTTAGTATTTCTTAATGAGACAAGAATATTTTTCTCCGAATCTTCGAAATCATCAACTGTGAGTGACCAAAGCTCGCTGCGCCTACAAGCTCCAAGAATACCAAGCACCAATACAATTTTTCGAGTAAACCAGGTGTAATCATCGGCATCCAGTAGAAAATTATTTATGTCATTCTCCGACAGAACTTTGGCTTTTTTGGTGAATAACCTTCGTTTTTGCGCCTCAGAAACATGAACAGTTTACCAAATCTATGAACAAATATAATTTAGATGAGTATGATTAAATATCGAAGAATATAATGGCTTTTTACCTTGATATGTCGATGTTTTCATATACTCTCAACGCAAGCTTCAGCATGGATATCTTTGTCCACAGTGATGTAGGAGAATACATTTCAGACATTCTTTTAGCATAAGCCAGCAATACCGCTTCATTTACGCTGTTTATACTTCTATCCTGCCGCCACTTCAAAAAATTGTCATATTCCTGCTGATATCTCTCTCTGGTTATAGTCGGAAGTATAATTTTGAGTAGCCGCAGCCGCTTCCTCCTGTATTTCCAACGGAATTTCTCGCGACATCTCGCTATGGTCTATTTTCCCAATTTTTGAAAAGTCCAACTGACAATAAATAGTCATTGTTGCAGGTGACAGACGTTACGATTACCTTAGAAACTTAACGGCAGCCGGCCGTTATGATAACGTCCGGCGGACGTTATATGCATCTTTTCCATTCTGATTTTGCTTATGTTATAATAATATAACAATATAGTATGACGAAAAAGTATATAACCGAACATTTAACGTCATTAAATTTTTTAAGATACACTCTGTATAACGTAACTTTACCCTTGAAACATATTGAAGAATAATATTTAAACCGCATGCATCAGGTATAGGAAGAATTTGTAGTGGACCGTTCGTGTATAAAAAGTAGCTCAACAGTATAAATTTCATTAGTTTTCCTAGCGAGAGATGTCCGAACATAACCTATTTAATACGCAGACCATAATGGCAAATATAAGTTGTGATGATATCGATTTCCAACTTGAGAGTGAAGAGTTTGATCGAAAGTGGTGGAAGAGGAGACGAAAAAACCGAAAGTGAATATTATATCAAATATTCAGGTGGTTCAGCCTAAACCATCTCCAGTAGGGGGTAAAATCAAACTATCCAGATCAAAGTTGAAGAACATACTGAAGGGTGTCCTTATAAGAGAAAAAGTGGTGGTGAAAAACGTAATGCTAAGTGTAATAAGGAAAAACAAGAACAGCAACCTCACCACAAGCTGCTCCAACAATTGCAGCAAGAGTCGCAACTGGTTCAACACCCGCAGCAACAGCAGCAGCAGCAAAAAGAGCAGACTTTCGACGAATACTTCAGTGAGGAAGAGCGAAACCTGTTCGCCCAAGTGGTGCGAATAAAGGAACAGTTCTTGGACGAATTCAAGCAAATTGAATTGAGTGTAGTGGAAGCGCGAGAAACACTTGCACTACAACAACTGGAACTTCAGATTAGGGAGGAGCGTCTAAAAAAGTGTGAACATAGAATGAGGACTATATTAAGTCTCTTAAAATAATTAGTGTATTGGTTAAGATAGGAAGGTGTAATTATAGCATTTTTCTTCAAATGGTTTAAAATAAAGGCTATATTTTTTTCTTGTATATAGTTAAAAATTATAAAATAAAATAATCTGAGAACAATCTTATTATAAATAAAAAAAATCTTAGAACCCCATATATTAGTTTAATTTATTTTTATGAGATATATTCTGTAGATAAAATAAAAGAAAATTACTTTTTTCTTGTGTGTGTATATAGTTAAAAATTATAAAATAAAATAATATTAGAACAATCTTATTATAAATAAAAAAATCTTAGAACCCCATATATATTAGTTTAATTTATTTTTATGAGATATATTCTAAAGATAACATAAAAGAAAATTACTTTTTTCTTGTATATAATTAAAAAATTATAAAATAAAATAATCTTAGAACCCCATATATATTAGTTTAATTTATTTTTATGAGATATATTCTATAGATAAAATAAAAGAAAATTACTTTTTTCTTGTATATATAAAGTTAAAAATTATAAAATAAAATAATCTTAGAACAATCTTATTATAAATAAAAAAATCTTAGAACCCCATATATATTAATTTAATTTATTTTTATGAGTTATATTCTATATATATTTTTTTCTTTTCATATATTATATATTATATTTCTTTTTATATTTTTATAGATAAAAAAAGAAAATTACGTTGGATGTTACCTTTGTAAAAGAAAGCCTAACAATAAAAAAAAGTAAATCTTGAAAAACCACCCTTATCGGGGATTGAACCAAGGACAGAAAGGCAAAAATCAAAACTATTAGCGTCGTATAAGACGTATAAGTAGCGTAGTTAAAATTTCTTGGAACGTCTAAACCTGAAAACACCTGCCCGGCGGGTGGTCCTTACCTATTGTAAAATTGATTGTTTGTCGTTGAACCAAATTTTGAAAAATCAGTAGCTTAAGTATCCTTTTAGTACCAACTTCCCACATTATCTACGCCAATGTAAATATTCTTTTGAAACTGAAACATCTGTCACACCTGAAAACGTTCTCTGTTGTAAAATGGGTCGATAACGAACCGAACCTTTTTCTTTTGGCTGACAATCCACCCTCGCAAACACCTGTCCGACGGGTGGTCCTACCCTGTTGTAAAATTGATTGTCGTCGAAATAAGCTTTGAAAATTCAGTAGCTTAAGTACCGTCTTATCCACTTATCACATTCTCTTCGCACAGGTAAATATTATTTTGAAACTGAAATACCTGGCCAACGGGTGGTTCTTATCTGTTGTAAAAATGGGTCAATGTCGAACCGAACCTGACCGCCAATGACACGATTTTCAATGTAGAGCTGGTATGACCGCTGGCAATATTCCACCCCTTTGTAAACTGATTGATATTATTAGAGAAAGAAAAAAAGAAAATATTTACATTAAATGCTGAATACACGGTCATTTTTTTTTAATTTAGGAATATGTATATATATAAATAAGTTGTTTAATCAAAAGTTTTATGGTCAAGTGAACTATTCGATGATAAGTAATTCTTTAGTCCGGGGTTCAAAGCCTACTTGATCGTAAAACTTTTTTTTATTAGTAAAAAAGCTGTATAAATATAACTAAATATAACTAAATTATTATGCGCATGTTTGTTAAGTATTTTTTAGGAAAATATTTGTGAAACGACAACTCTGTTCGGGAAATAAATAGCTCAAACCTCACATTCTTGGGACCAGTAACCATCATGTCAGATTCCTCTTCGTTTGTATTCAGTCTGGAAACTGAAAGAGTGGAGCGCCCAGCGTCACCCGACTCGAATTCCTCGGAAGAAACCGAATTTTTTGAGGAAGGCCAACGCATCGAGATTGACTTGGAAGAATACAATCAAGAAACCGATTCGGAGGAGGACACTTTACCTGATTCCTCAAGTTGGTGGACTCCATGCCAACTACCGGACGAATTAGCTGGACCAGCTGACAGCTCTTGGATGTGGGTTCCTGAAATCGTTGAGGATGATGATGATGACGATGGAGAAGCAGACTCAACTACCCCATAAATAATCGTCGATCCACTAGATATAATAAAATCGGTTCTTTTTAGAACCACAATAAGAATTATAAAAAAAAGAATAAAAACCAAATGTATTTATATATCTATTTATTTTAATAAAACCTTTTACTAGACACTAGATCGATAATTAAAAACAACTTAAAATTAAAATACAGGTTTATTCGACACCGAACTATTTAGTATATCATATAAAGAAATTATCGTGTAAAACAGTAAACCTTAAAATTAAAATACAACTTGGTCGAACTCGAACAATGTAAAATGTTATAATTAAAATAACAATAATGCACTATTAAAACATTATTTTTTTTTTGTGTCAAAAAATATTCCTTAACATTAGAATACAGATTGGTTCGACACCGAACCATTTAAAATATTATAATTAATTATTGAGTAATGTATTATTAAGGCGTATACTTTTGTGTCTTTTGGAAACTTGCTATCTCGTGTTTGGAACTCGATTTTCACATCTACGGTTGAAGATTTCACATTCTCTGTCTGCTGAACGCAATCGACTAGGAATACTGGATTTTTTATGTATTCGCCGAAATGCATCATAGGATCATTAAATTCGCGTCCATAATAGTTTCTTTGGAAATTTTCATAATTGTAATAGGCTGCAGCGTACAGTTTTTTTGTAAAATCTAGGTTCCATCTCTCGTAGGGGAAAACAGTTGAGTTAAGATACACTCTAATATCACTAACGTTGGCAGAAGTAAACTGGGTTGCGTTATTCTTAAAATTTTCCGAATTATTATTATCTTGAAATCCGATGATAATATAACGAGGTTTCTCCAAACTTGTGTTAGTTCTAATGGCCCAAACATCTGACGAAGTTTCTCTTAGGGCAGGGAGTTCGTAAAGGTCCCACGTTCGAAAAGTCATATGAATATTTGCACTATTGCCACCTTTATTGATACGAGACAATATTTTAAGTTTTTTTTCCACTCAATTTTATTAATTTTTATATTAGCTTCCACTTCACCAATATAGCAATTGCTAAAGGTACGAGGGATTATTATAATCAATTCCTGCTTTACATTAAAAATTCCCTTTGTGTAATCTTCGTCAAAACCAATTAAATATTTTAAAGGTAATTTACCCGAAAAAATATTGCTGGAGAGATCTAAAATATCTTGTTTCTTTTCGTTTAGACCCCAGCCAAGTGTTAGAAGCCAAATGTTAGAAGCGGTATGTGCGGCACCAAAGGAAACCATCGTTTTTAAAGCTGTAGTTATCCCAGGTTTTCTGACTGCTGCAACTTTTTCACCACCCATCTCGGATGTCATCGAATAGAAAAGCTAGATAATTATTTGATAAATAACATTTTTTAGTTGCGTCGGTAGTCTCAAATGTGCCCTCAATGTAGATATAACTTTCGGATATGTCCAAAATAACATCCTGAAAATTAACTGGAATTCGAATTTCGTCGGAATTTTGAAATTTTGGAGATCCATATGGTTTATACGTGTGTTCTTGCAAGCTAACAATAGAATTATCGAGAATAGGTTCTGTAAAAACTTCAATTTTTTCGCTAGTTGTCATCATTTTGATTGTTTACGTACTTTCAATCCAATAGATTGTAGAAATTTATAATCTCTGGTAGAGAGTCGTGGTAGACGTCCTTCACACCTTAAGTTTGGTTTATAAATGAATTCTGCTTTAGGTGGTCGCTTGCTTTTATTGGGATACGTTGCTAGTCTAGAAGAAAGCACAATTTGCGGTTGACAATTATAGCGGAAGCCCATATTTATGTCAACTTTTCAATTCCAACTTAACTATAATCTTTTCTTTTTGGAAATTGATCAAATCACCGTTGTCTTCCAAGATGCGTAGTGTGATGTTATCTAAGAACTGGCGCCCGTCTGGTCTTAATGGTAAATAAATAAGATTTGAAGGCTCTTTTGTGATCTTAAAGCCAGGCTCAGATTCTATATCGAATTCGAACAATATATAGCATTCGTTTGAATTAAGATATGCTCCCGAAGTTATATTGCTATCTACTCGTATTATACGTACTTTCATAATGTCCACTTGAAATGTCGATTCGTGTTTTATACCATTTTTTAGCAGAACACGACTAAATCCGAGCATTTTTCCGACACTCTTTTCTTCCGTGAAATCGATTATATATTTTGATTTAATCTCAAATTTTAGTGTGTTTTTGTTGGCCAACAGTGAAAATAAATTATCCTCGTTTTCTTTAGTAGACTCCTTTAATGCGGTGAGCATAGCTTTTTCAATCTCGTATATTTCGTAAATACCAGGTGGAATTATCATATTTACAGATTTAGATTTTTCGGTTTTCTTATAAGAGAAACGATTGTTACTTTCGTCTATGTTAAAAATTGAGTTGTACGTATAGAAGCCAACAAGCGCAAGTCCATATCTATCTGTAGCATTCAGTTCTATAGGTGGATAAAAGTTTGCACTTAAGGTAAATGCGTAAGACATAACTGATGGTAAATTAACTTAAACATGGTTTTTATTGTTGTTTGCAGCATTTTAGTGGGTTAAAGCTGAACCGACGTTTACCTTGCTCGATTTTTTCATTGGTAATATTTACATCCCTCATTTTACAATAGCAACAATATAGTTTTCTAGGTGTTGATACGTCACTTTCTTCTTCTTCATATAAATTGTTGTATTGTTCACTAGAATATTGATACTTAAGGATATCAATGTCGTTTTTCATGTGTTCCGGTAACTTATCCCACACTAATGCAATTTCATTCGGTTTACAAGTAATCATAACTTCTTTTGGCATGTTTTCTAACTGTTCAGAAGTTAATTCTAGTAAACTACCATAGCGATAGTAGACTTTAAGCGATGAAGCCATTTTTTTTATAATGATCTCGATCCATCTGAGGTGTCAAAGACATATTATGATTCTGAGAGAAACTTTAAACACAAATGTCCACACCAGACTGTTCCAAACTTCTGTTGACGATCGTATGTATAGTAAATATTAGTGGCAGCTTTGGAACCTCGTCGTAGATATTCTAGCAATTCTATAGGGGGTGGTAAATTACCAAAACTGTCATAGTAAATAACTTGTGAATTTACCTTTTTGTATGCTACCCAATGGGTCCCTAACCCCTTGCTACTGTCTAAGTTAACAATAGCACCTTCATAGCATTTTGGACCACGCCATGGAAGAGTATCCCTCATATAAACCCCTCTAAAATTTGGTATTTTCATTTGAAATGCATACTTGCTTATGTCGATATTGGATAGTGGTCTTTGGGGCAGGGATCCTATGAGTTTTTTGATTTATTCATAAAAAGTCCTAAACCTGATCGGTATGGTTTTAAATATACATATTTTTATTTTTTCCATTTCCCTTTATTATTATTTTTGCCATTTCCCTTTAAATTCAAAGTTAGGTGGCCGCCTGTCTTGAGAATTCTCATTTTTTGTCGTCTTTATAGCACGAACGATACCTCCAACTCCTCCAGCCAGTGATCCCAAAGCTGAAAGACCGGCAAATATTGGTATTAATGGTAATATGCCACCCACTTTTGGAATAGGTATTATTCTAGGAGTGCAAATTCTTCTTTTACCACCGGATTTTCGCAAGAATTTCCGTGCTGCAGCTAAGGCTATTCGAGAAGCGTTTAGAATGTCTTTTTCAGCAATTTTTTTACCTCCAGCTTTGCGTAATTCGGCTTGAATCGGTCGTCTCAGCGCTTTTCCAAAAGCAATTTTGGGTAATCTTTTACGTTTACGCACACCTTTCAAAGATTTAGCTGGGAGTCGTTTTCCTTTTTTGGCATTTTTACCCTTATTTGATTTCGCTCTATACCCCATCCCAAAGCGTTGTTTTGCCTTCATAATATTTGTTACTAACCAAGCTGAAGCTTTTTCACTTGCAGTAGAGTCCTTAGCTTTAACTCTCTCCCAAGCACGTTGCTCAAGTTCGCTATCTGCTTTATGACGTTCACCCAAATTATTAAGATTTTGCGAATATACTATATCGTGTTTCTTACAAGCTGCATCCAAGGGGTTAATACCTAAATCGCCCCTCGCTAGACGCTTTTTTAGTTTTGTACCGGGTCCACAGTACTGATATCCGGGAAGATGTAACTCAAGCGGTAACTTATTAATTAATGAATTAACTATACCACTACCAGTTTTATTTGAATATCGAGAGCGTCCAGTTCGTTTGACGAGCGACATCTGAATGAACATTCAACCCAGGCGTTCACTTTAATGTACCTACTATTTTTTTATTAGAAGAAAAAATGAAGATTGTAAAACTTAAACAGAAACTAGATATCGAAAATATTGATAAAAAAGTGGGGTCCAGTTATACTTCAAAATATAGAAGGCGTCATGGTCCGCTACTCCCTTTATCGATTCGTGGATTGTTAATAGGACCATCAAACTGTGGAAAAACTAATGTTATGATTACCTTACTTACTCATCCGTTGGGATTGTGTTTTGAAAATGTTTACATATATTCCAAGTCGTTGTATCAACCGAAATGTGAGTATCTGCAGAAAGTTTTTACACCTATTAAGGGTTTGGGTTACTACACATTTAGTGATGCAAACAGTATTTTAGAACCATCTGATGCTAAACCAAATTCTATCTTTATATTCGACGATGTAATGTGTGAAAAACAGGATGTTATACGCTCATATTTTAGTATGGGTCGTCACAATTATGTGGATTCATTTTACCTAGCCCAGACATACTCACGAGTTCCCAAACAATTAGTGCGCGATAATGCCAATTTAATTATTATGTTTAAACAGGATGAAATGAATCTACGTCATATTTATTCGGTTCATTATGTTTCGCCTGATGTTCATCATGTTTCGCCTGATGTAACATTTAATCAATTTCAAGAAATGTATGCAAAATGTTGGAACGACAAGTATGGTTTTTTAGTTATCGATAAAGATAGTGATTTAAACTCTGGAAGATATCGTGTAGGGTTCGATAGATATATATTAATAGAGTAATCTTAATTAAACCTCATTTGAAAACTAAGCGATATAGTAGTAGGCCACAGCCAAAATGAACGAGGAAATTGATTTGAAACGTAAATTAGTCGAAGCTACAGATGCTGTTCGAAAAAAAAAATAAACAAATTAAATCTGCAAGCGTACACGATAAAATTGAATTGGAGAAATTTTACGAACCGATTAGTACACCGTTAACATCTATATCCAATGTTATTAAAAAACAAAAAAGGTTGAAACCAAAATACGATCAAATAAGTTTGCATTTTAAAAAAAAATGTAATAAATATTTGAAAAAACTTTTACGCAATATACCTTCAAACTCTTTTGAATACACCACACAATGTTTCTTTGAAATCTATACACACGACTTGTTACTTTACAAGAGATTCTATATCTGAATACGTTTCCATGAAAGTCGCTTTATATACACAATTTCTCTTTTAAATTCTATTTACCACCGCCTAAATTGTTTTGAATTTCATCTCGTGTCATTTTCCACATGTCTGCACTTGTTAAAAACATCTATATTTCAAAGTCATCTAAATGTCAACCACAAAGAGCACACAAGAGCAACTCATTTCAAGAGCATCTGAACGTCAACTTCGAAGACGTGCACGATCCCAAAACAATGTAGCTTGAATGTCAAACTTATAAATGCAACTCAGTGACGTATGAAGGTCATGTGGGGTTTCTCTACGTTTCTCACACCTAGCTTTGAGCAAAAACGGTGACCTTAAAAAAGGTCAAGCGCACTGCGCATGTGGAGGAGTCGATTCGGCTAATATCTCCTACTTTTTAGTCTTCGTCGGATTGTTCTCTCACTGACTTGAGTTCTACGCACAGCTTGTAGCAGATTCTGAAACGCTGTAATTATACGATGTCGTAAAGTATTCAGGACAATAAAGCGGTCATCAATTGCATTTGTCTTCTGTTTTCTTCCGAAACCCACTCGCCTGGTGAAATTTCCCGTTTCCATATACCGATTCCAGGCATCCTGGACTGTTGTTTGATGTATACGGGAGCGTCGGAAGAATGAACTTTAGGGGGGGGGGGTTAAAATGAGGTTAAAATGAATAAAAAATTGAAACACTTTTTTTTATTGTTTTAAAGGTAACACTACTACATTTTCTATAACGAGTATTTTTACATTGTAAAAATAATGCGAGGAGACTACATGAGCATAATAATGCATTAAGCCTCGTTCTTAGAGCTTCGTTCTGTCGCTGCGACAGTATTTTCGACCAATAGGAAACTATGACGCCATTTCCCCTAACCCCAACTTTTATGTCGTCGGTGACGTTCGCTGTAGTTAAAAATTTCCAACTTCACCGTGGTGTTGCCAAATTTAGGAGAAGTGGAAATTTGTCGCAGTGACAGAACGAGGTCTGAGAACGAAGCTTTAAGCCGCGTAACGAAGCTCTGAGAACGCGGCGTTACAGTAATACAATAATACAAAACAAACCAAACAACAGACAAAAGTAAAATATAACTGTAAAGAGGTTAATAAAATAAAACAAATATAAAACGCAACTATAATGTATCTAGTAACAGTAAATTTCAAAAATATTAATTATTATTGGAAAACGCCATCAGAAGCTTGCCCTTATTTTGGGAACATCTATTAATAACTTTTTCAACAAACTCTTCTTTATTATTGTTAACACATTTGCTATGTACACTGAGCATACAAAGCCCTGTGAGGCGTTCCTCAGACATTGTGGACCTTACCTAGGTTTTCACACGTCTTAAAGTGCTGAAGGACCTCTCAATATTAACCGTTGTTGTAGGTAAAGACAAAAAAAATTGGATAGCTTTTTTGAGATTGAATTATGGAGTCTAAATACGGAATAAATAATGAACAACGAAAATACTCCTCTGTAGTACCGCTTGGGTAATTAGCTCTTAACGTTTGTTTTGCGGCTAACCTAGGGATTTTAATAGAAACATCATATTTTTCTCCAAAATTTTTACATTTTTTAAAAATATGACTGAAATGTTTTTCTGCATTGCTTCTATATATGCTCCTTTAAAATTGACAAAAGTGATTTTTTTTATATTTCTATAATTTTTGAATATGAGTCTTTGTAGATAAAAGATTTATTGTTGTTGTTTGTAATATATTGCAGACGGGTTCCAATTTCGCGCTATAATATGAAATAATACATAAGCAAATAATAAATTTCGACGTTGACATTGCTCACAATAATTGATAAGCTTTTGCTCGTGCTTCTGCGTTTATTTCACTAGTATAGCTTAAGTTATCCAAAGAATGCCATATTTGCTCCAAATTTTCGGAAAATATTCTCATAGATTTATATCTAGCCATGGGCCGACCATCTAGTTTGGCAATAATGGAATTTTTGGAACATAGGTATTTTCTTCTGTAAGGACTTTCGCGAAAAAAAACAATAACCTTTTTAAACTGTATCTACGGACTTTGAATGTCTGGAATTTTATTCAAATCATTTACCACTAGATTTAGTTTATGAGATGCACAGTGGAAAAAGGTAGCTTTGTTAAACTTTTCTCTAATTATCTTTTGAACTCCATTTTCACTTCCCGCCACAGTCGCACAACCGTCCAAACGTAAACCTACTAAATTTGGCATATAAAGGCCATACGCCTCACATGTGTCTAATTTAGATTTTGATATGCCCTCCGCATTCATAGAGTGCAATTAAGTAAACCCTAAGAACTCTTCACGAATTGCATTTCTTTCATCTAAAAATCTTACACCGATTGACAATTGTTCTACGCCCGAAATATCAGCGGATTCGTCCGCCATTAGGAAAAACCTTGAGTTGCATTAACTTCTGTCACAATTTGTTCCCGAATTATATCGCCGCAAATCTCAACCAATTCATTTTCAATTTAGTGTGAAGTATATTTGGCATTTTTGTAACAAGTTTCTAAGTGATTTTTTAAGATCTTATCGTCACTTTCGACTCTAAAAATTAAAAGGTCGCATAAAGACATACTTCCTTGTAAATACAGGCTGCTCTTGATCGTGACAAACGTGTATCATTTGGAATGGAGCGAGAACTGGTAACTCCTTGTGTCCATCTGGATGGGGGCGGTGAAGGTTATGGAGTATGACGAGTCAACCTGTCAGATTTCCACTGCTTAGTTATTTCTCTTTTATTATAATTTGTGTTGTATTTTAATACGAAATTGAAGTTTGCGATCGTCTAGGGTAAGACGTAAGTGTTGTAATAAACTCATCAGGAAAAAAATAGTCCTCGTCTTTCTCAGGTTCTGACTTTTGTTTGGAAGTGACAACAATAGATGTATCATCTGCATACATTGTTAAATGACCAGATTGGATTTCATTGGATAAATCATTCACATACAGAACAAAGAGTAAGGGACTCAATACCGATCCCTGAGGCACTCTAAGCTCTACCTGTGTAGCTGTAGATTTTGTCCCTCCATATTTCATAATAATTTCTCTATCTGTTACGTATGACCTAATCCAATTCAATATTGTTCCACGTATGCCCATATTGTATAGCTTTTTAATCAATAAATTTTTATCAATAGTGTCAAATGCTATAGACTAGTCAAAAAAAATTGTTGCGACATATTTATCCATGTCTAAATTTTCATATATATAATTAAGTGAACGGAATGTAGCTGTCTCGACAGACCTTCCTGGAAGAAAACCATTTTGTGAAATTGACAATATATTGTACCGTTCAAGAAAGCCTATTAATTTGTCATAAACAATTCTTTCCAAAATTTTTGAAAATATGTCAAGGCGATCATTTTTTTTATAAACTGGAATAACGTATGCAGTCTTAAGTATCTGTGGAAAAACACCCTCAATAATACTTCGGTTAATTAATACATTGCTTTAATAATACTGCTTTAGTGATGCTTCTGAGAATGTCTAGAATCTAAAGTGTTTTCTGTTTTACTAATTTTATATTTAGGTCATCAAATCCGGCAGAGTTTTTGTTCCTAAATCCCATAACTGTTTTTAATACTTCATCCTTTGTAATAAAATCAATAACCATGGTGTTGCATACATATGCGGGTAACGTACCTATAGAATTGCTATCATTATACTTTTGTTTAACTTTTGTCATTGCAGTAGTACTAAAATATGTTGCAAATTGGTATGCAAATATGGATCTGACAATATTTCATTATCTATATTAAGTCTTATTAAAGATTGTTGTGCCTTATTGTTTTTCTTGTTTAGCTTTTCATTTACAATTTTCCATATTTCCTTGCTCTTGTTCTCAGAAGCTGATATTTTATTAGTATAAAACATTTTCTTTTTCCTTCTAATTTCTTTCTTATAGACTGACTTAAGATGTTTATATTCATATGCACTGTTACCTTCAGACCGTTTATTGACGGTATGAAGCGCATTCTGCCTTTCTTTTATACTTAGTAAATCACCATCAAACCAAATATTCTGAGATTTTTTAGCTCTTGTTGAAACTTTTTTCTGTCTGTATGGACAACAACAGTTCAAACAGAAAATAATATGCTCAACAAAACTACTCCATAAACTATTACAGTCAAGTGAAAAATCCAGAATAAAATTCCAGTCTTGCGACATTATCATATTACAAAACATGGAGACATTACTATCCGAGAAACCTCTATGATTCGTCAAAACACTGTCTTTAGATAATACTACGCTGTTACTCTCTAAATTTACAGATAAAAGGTGAGTTAAGTGATCACTAATATGAGGATTAAAAATAATACAATTAACCATGTCACTAGGGATGTAACAGCATAATCTATAATAGATTCAGTAGTATGACCTCTTGAATTAGTAACAATTCTTGTTGGCTCAATTATAGTATTCTTCAGTTTAAATGATTCAAACAGGTTACAAAGATACTTTTTATTCTTAGAATCGATTCCAAAATTAATATTTAAGTCTCCACAAAATATTATATATTTAACAGTCAATAGCGCTGCACGAAAGTTAATAAATAAATAAAATAGTAAAATCTATACTAATATATAAAATCCTTAAGTGACTGACTCACTGATTAATCACGATCCTGCTCAAACCACTCAACGTAAAAAGCTCAATTTTGGCATACAGGTTGATTCTAGGTTGTAGAGGTTCGATAAGAAGGGATTTCTCGAAATTCCAGTTCCAAGGGGGTGAAACCACCTCTCAAATATTACAATATTTTTTATTTAAAAAACGGTCATGTTTCCGAAAAAACGCTTAAACACGTATATTTTATTTTGTTTTTTTACATATTTCAAGATTTTTTTAAATGCATACAGGGTGTTTCGAAAAATCTGGTCATTGATTAATTACGATCCTGCTTAAAACGCTTGACGTTTAAAGCTAATTTTTAGCAAACGGATTGACTGTGGTGTGTAGAGGTTCGATAAGGAGGGGTTTCTCGAATCTCAAATTCCAAGAGGGTGAAAACGCCCCTCAAATATTACAATATTTGTTAGTTAAAAAACCGTTAGTCTTTCGGGAAAACGCTTGGACACGCATAATTTATTCTGTTTTTTTACATATTTTAAATTTTTTTAAAAAATCATACAGGGTGTTCCAAAAAGTTGGGTAATTAATTAACCATGATTCTGCTTAAACTGCTTGACGTAAAAAGCTTATTTTTGCAAACGGATTTTTCAAAAGTCAGATTCCAACGAGATAAAACTACCTCACAAATATTACCAAGTTATATAATAATATCGCCATATTGTTTTTTCTCATGCTGACATAAATGTGAGAAAATTTTATTCAGTTTGTATGTTAATGGAAATTCTTGCTTGACTTTATCATCACCATCATAAATGACTAATTCGACGCGAACGAAGTCGCGAGTACACGCTAGTACATATATAAAATAAAAACAACTTACATTCCTAGATATTAAACTTAAAGTCCTAGATAGTACACAAATCAAAATCTATTCTTGTAATAATAAAAATTCAATAGACCTATAAATATTTATACCCTAAATTAAACAACTAAACAAATAATAACAGAGATAGACTAAAATATTTAGGTTTGCTCAAAGAGTACCGACAAGCAAAATAGTATTATAACGTCTAATTCAAAATTAACACCAAGAATCTTGGAAGGAATTGTTAACGTTTATAAATAACAATTGTTTTAATTTGTTTGCACTAAGTCTTCTTCGGCGATCGGTTAAAACAATTCCCGCTTAATTATGATGATTGTTGTGTACTGCACCAAGCAACTCTAGATAATAATTCGGTAGCACGAATTAGCCAAAACAAAAAAATTTAAAGTGAATTCCTTATCCCTATTTCGAAAATTATCATGCCTATAAAAAAGGTCGTCGCCTTTATCATAACAAGCGGTTCCTTTGTTGGTATGTATACATTTTTTACGCAGAGTTTTTTTTAATGTAAACAGAATAGGTGAAGAGAATTGCTTACCATCAAAAAAACGTACTGGCGATGTTGCCAAATGCAATATAATATATAATTATCTCATTTTGAAAAATACACTATTAAGAATCTAGTATCACAAATATAGTAGATAACATTAACAATTTCAAACAAAAAATGTTTTAAACAATTCCAAGAATTTATTTCTTTAAGTATTTAATTTAAGTTGCAGTGTTTTGAAACAGTTGGAACTGGAACTGGTATAGGATAGCACATAAACCTGTTCCAAGCCAGTTCCAAAACAAACCTGTTTCGAAAATAACAGATCGTGTTCCAAAGCGTCATCACTAGTATCATATGAATGTTGTATGTTTAGTAAAAGAAAAGTCTTTCTGCTCAAGCTTTTATATGAGAAGTGGAAGAAATTTCCCTAAGATTTTCTGTTTCACTTTAATTATATTTTACTAGTGCCGTCCCTTTTGTACCCCTTGCCCCAGGCTTTTTCTGTCTCTGTTTTAAATGGATTTTTTTTCACCCTCTCATTATTTTCATAGATTTGCACTGACAACGCTGCTTTTTGAAAAATATTAAGGTTTAGTTTGTTTATTTGTGTTTTCGGTTCCTAATTAATAGTGAATCTGAAGATATGACTAAGCTTCAAAGTGGTTTAGGTTATCTTGTGCTTGAATTTTACGATGTAGACCCCTAATAACGTGTAAAAATACGATGCTCGAAAAAAAAAACATCTGTATACAGCTCGCAAAAAAGCAGTCTAAATCGAACGATTTTTGTTTTAGTACGCTCTGAGTGGGTTGTGTTTACTTTGGATTGTGTTTTTTAGCATCGTTTCGATTTAGGTTAGCATTTGAACAGGTGGCATTCTGGATAATTCCTTACGTATTATTTGAAAACTTGTATATGCTCTTTGCATTCTAGAAGGTGGAGAGTTTTTTCGCTTTTCTGTCGGGTTTGGAATGAAACGTGACGAGCTGAGTCAGTACTAGAGCTAGGAATTGGTATACAACAAAATTACTCAAAAATAGTTATTTGAAATTTAGAACAATGTAAAATGCAAATCAATACAATTAAAGAAATATAAACACATAAACTATTGTATCAATATCAATTATTTAAATAATATCAGAGATGCTGTGTTAAAGTAAATTAGTAAAGTAACAGTACATTGACTTACAGAAACTTGAAGATTGATGTTTTCACAGCTTCACGGGCGTAAAACTAAATAATTGGAAGCAGGAAAAAGACAACAGGAACCCACTCAAAACCTGGAATAAAAAAAATATGTAAAAAAACATAAATATATGTACATAAGACTTTTGGGAATTAGATCAAACAGGACTTGAATGAAAATAAAATGAAAAATAGTTTGGGTACCTAGGTCGACTCAGCTTTAAATGAATACTTGGGATTCACAATCCTGAAGTAATAATAGGCGGTTGAAGCGTAGTGCTAGCCACATTACCTACCTTGTATACCGAACGGCTCTAGTATAGCAAGCTGTACCTTGCTACTCCCAAGGCGTTAAACGCTATATACGGGAGCTATTATTATTATTATAACATTTTAATGTATTATTTTCACCTACAGCCGCGAAACTACAACTACCACTAAATTTTTCCCTACTTTTTTTTGAAAACGATTTTTCATTAACTTCTATTTTTTCCAGCATATCGCATTTTTCTTTTAAAAAACTATTTAAATCTTGCATAGTGGGCAACTCGTTACTATGTTTAAAGCTTTTCCATTCCCTTCTCGTAACGCTATCTAATTTTGAACTTACAATATAAATCATTAAACAATCCCAACTTTCTGTTTCCAAGCCTAAACTATTCAATGAGCGAATATGCTTAGTGATGTCATCATATAAACATCTTAAATCGGAGTGTGACTCTCTTTCTACTGAAGGATGATTAAAAATTGCTTTTAAATGATTGTGAATTATCAATTTTTAATTTTCATACCTCTTGGTGAGTATTTGCCATGCAACTTTATAATTGTCAGCAGCAACCGCAATAGATTTTATTAGCTGTTGTGCATCCTTTTCCAAAGAAGACCTCAAATAATAAAATCTTTGAATATTAGAAAGATAATTATTATTGTGTACTAACGCTAAAAAACAATCTTCAAATTCAATCCACGAATCATATTGACCGTCAAATGTAGGTAGTTTTATAGGAGGTAACCTGACCATTGAATTATCTGAATTTGTATTAATGCTTTGATTTGTTTATCTACTTTGCAATGAACCACTTTCTGAAACTTTATCAGATATTTGTGAATTTCTAAATTTCTCACAGATACATTGAATAGAATTAACAAGGTCAATATAGGAAGATTCAAAAGTTTCAGTTTCCTGACTAGTACTATCTGGGTCTAACAACTCCATTGGTTCTTGTATGTCACTAAATTGATCATATAAAGGCGAAACCTTTTCCAACCACAACTCTAATTGTTTTATATCTTTTTCATCTAAGTTTTCTTTATTAATTAGTAAAAAATTAACTAGTAATTTTTCCTTTAATCTGCCCTCTTTTTGTTTTTAAAACCCCTAAATTAGCGTCAGCCATTGTTGCTCAGATTAGAAAATATAATAAACAATTTATTCGCTTACCATTGGTGGTAATACCTTTCCTCATCCGACACGGGCCGTATCGCGCTACCCGATTTTACAGCACTGAATGTCGATTTCTAACCTCACTTTGATTAAGGGCTCTTCTTTCTTCTTATTTGCCGGTTATCTGCTCGATTGGACCAAATTCTTATATATAAATATTGGCTAACCCTTGATGGTTTACCATATTCAATTAAGACACTTTTCTTGCTTTAAATATATATTAATAAACGCAGTAACACTGGAGTAACAAAATACAGCGTTTTCTCAAAGAAAGACGTTTTGCTAGCCGCTAATTGCAGCGTTGTCGGATTTACAAAT
Source organism: Sitophilus oryzae (assembly GCF_002938485.1). Taxonomy (NCBI): domain Eukaryota; kingdom Metazoa; phylum Arthropoda; class Insecta; order Coleoptera; family Curculionidae; genus Sitophilus; species Sitophilus oryzae. The sequence goes on along the minus strand of NW_022145858.1, from coordinate 598,675 downwards.
TTAGTGCAACAACAATCTCATCAAAACCTTTAGACATGATCATAGTACATTCTTAACAGAATCATTTAAAAATTCATTCGAATAACAAAGCATTGAGAGTCATAAGTCATAATACAAAATACAATATGCAAAACAAAACTTCTAAGCAAACATAAGAAAAGTGAGAGCACTACTTCATTAACTACCATGGTTCTTGCCTCTTGCACTATATAGCCATTTCATGCCCACTGACCTAGTGGCATCCAAATCTTTTGCTGCACCCTACAGCCATATCATGCCCACTGACCTAGTGGCATCCAAATCTCTGACCCCCGCCTAAACTGTAGCTGCTCGTCGCGCCATGTTCAAACCTAGGTGTCACGCTAGGTGATATCACACTAGGCGAACCTGCGACTTCAACTTGCAGTGTTTGGTGCGGTCCAGTCACTCCATGACAATAAAAACTCCAGCCCCCGCCAAAACTCAAGCTGGTCCATCATGCTATGACCACACGTTCAAGTGTGCACTTGTGACAACAACTTGCAGTATTTGATGCGGCCTACTCAGGTATTATAACCTCCAGCCCCCGCCAAATCTCACATTTGGTGCGGCCTATTCACTTAATGGTATTGAAACCTCCAGCTCCTGCCAAATCTCCCATTTGGTGCGGCCTATGCACTTAATTGTATTGAAACCTCCAGCCCCCGCCAAAATTCAAGCTGCTCATCGCGCCATGAACACACGTTTAAATGTGCACTTGTGACTATATCTTGAATATTTGGTGCGGCCCTGAACCAGGTTAATGTATCTCTCAATAATGTATCGTTACTGTTTCTCATTTTCATTATCATAGCTAATCACAAATGCTAATTATTCTCATAATCCAAGTCTCTCCTAATCGTAATTCGATTTTCAGACTTAACCGTCAGGTTCTAATAAAAATAATTTTAAGTTCAATAATAATTGTCTCTCAACGGTTTCAAAGTATATCTGTCACTCTCAAGTACTTCCGTTATTTCGAATGAAACTTCAAACTTAAGATCTAGGTAACTTTATTTAATACCTCGTTAATTTTTAAGCAACATGATCTTCTACTTTTTTGTAATAACTGTCATAGCTTTATTACTATTAAATCTCAACTTATTACTCTGCTACAACTTTCATATTAACATATCTTGAACACTCTGTATATTTAAACTGACTTAGTCTTTACTATCAATGGATACTAACCAAAATACCCGTATTAGTTTACCTATTAATGTTTACACTCTTGCCATAAAACAACAGCACGACACAGAGTTTCCAGACGGTCACCCGTCCATCAACCAGTATCGCCTTACGTCGCTTAACTTCGGTGATCTCATGGGAACCGGTGTTTCGACCTAGCTGGGCCGTTGCTTTAACAGAATAGTCGTAATAACTAAACTTGTCCTATTACATTTTACCGAAATCGTCAACTAGATTCGATGACAATTAACATGTTATTTAGAGTACTCAAGACACATTTAACTCAACATAACCCTGTGGCTATTAAGTGCGAATTTATATCTTGTAACACAAAACTCACGAAAATTTTAATTTGCAAAGCGTCTTCTTTAGTTACAAATTATGCTTGACATAAACAACAATATGATTATAGTGCTAGACTGATATTTACATAGTTTACAAGTAGTACCATTATTGGCAGCAAATTTATCACCATTGACACTTCTTCAAAACAATAATAATCATAAACTTTGTTCAGTGTTTTATTATGACTAACAATGTCACTACTAATATTATTTAATTAAAAAAAAATATTTCTCTTTGACCTACTCAAAAATATTGATAATCTTGATTTTAAGAATATTCAAAATTTTTAATGTAATGTTTATACCAAAGCCCTGACTAACAATTACACAACTAAACATTTATATCTTGCCTTAAATAATCCTATGGAACAACATGAAACATAATCTTTAATGGACGATTATTTATTTTTACTTCAGTTAACATCTGTAAATAATAATCAAAGCTTACAGAATTCAAACATTCATAGTTTAAGAAATTCTCCAAACCCTAATACCATTCACAAATTCACAATTCAAAATAATTTAAAATATTGCAAATTCCCTAAATCATTGCCCTTGTTACTGCTTGAAAATCTTTTAGAATTCTCTAACTTATAACAATCTCTTTAACCCTTGTTTATATCTCAAATATCGAATCAATCATTTTTATTACTATTAATGATCATTATTGGAATATTTCCTAAAGTACTAAAGACTGGTAAAGTATTACCAGTTTTTAAAAAGGTGACCCATTATCTGTTGATAACTATAGACCTGTGACGAGTTTTTTAGATAGGCTACAGCTATTTTTGACCAAGTTTAACGTAATTCCTGAAAGTCAGCATGGATTTGTTAGAAATAAATCTACCATAACAGCATTAACATGTTTTTACGAGAAAATTGTGAAATTTGTGGAAGCAGGCGAATTTCCTATTGGAATATTTTGCGATCTAAGTAGGGCATTTGACTGTATCGATCATAAAAAAATGATACATAGGCTTGAGAACTCTGGAGTGCGTGGCTGTGCGTTAAATTGGCTCAAGACTTTTCTGATAAATAGACGTCAGTACGTCCAGTTATCGCACTTTCAAAATGGTAATTCTAAGCAGTACAGCTCTAATACTGAATATGTAAATACGGGAGTCCCAGAAGGTTCAGTCTTAGGGCCTGTGATGTTTTTAATTTATGTTGCCGAAATGGATTTATTTTCACCATTGGCACATGTAACTGTTTATGCGGATGATACATCAGTTATACTATCCGATTCTGAAGATAGCGTTTTGGAAAAAAAATGTATGGATTTTTTGCAAAATTTGCATTCGTGGTTTAGTGACAATTCATAATCGTCAAAAAAACTGTGAAAAAAATTTAATATCACTTATCATAACGCTGTCTTACAGCAGGATTGTAGTAGTATAAAATTTCTTGGTTTAATTCTAGACGAATGTCTTACATGGAATCTTCATTGTGACAGCTTATTACCAAAATTAAATTCTACATTATACCTTTTTAGAAATCTCAGAGATATTATATCTAAACAACAATTAACAAATATATATTACGCATACGTCGAATCAAGATTACGCTATGGCATAATACTGTGGGGAACATCCACTAGGATTAAGTAGGTTTTCACTGTCCAAAAAAAATACTTAGGTGTATTGCTCGTGTTTCTCCAAGGCAAACTTGTCGAGATTTATTTAGAGAATATAAGTTACTAACTTTGACGAGTATCTTTATTCAAGAGCTGTGTATATTTGTTTATAAACACCAGCAAAATATAAACTAATTTCTGAAGTCCATAATTTCAATACAAGAACTAATCATAAATTTTATCTAATACCATGTCGTACTAATATAATGTTAAATTCACCGCAGTGTTTAGGATTAAGAATGTTTAATTGCTTACCAACTGAATTTAAAATAAGTAAGAATATAAATGTTTTTAGAAATAAGCTGAAAAATTTTTTATTAGAAAAAGTATATTACAACATAAATGAATTTTTTATGGAAAATGTATAATAAATTGTTAAAATCATACGAAGAAAAAAGAAAGATATTATTTGTATCAGTATTTTTTCGTTTTCACATAGATGCATAGGTAAAAGGTTTATTATTGTATTTGTTTTGACTATTCTCTCACAATTTTATATTTTAATTTAGAAATAAAGTTTATTATTTTATTATTATTATCTGTTTGGGCTCTAAAACTACTAAATGTTCCAACTGCTTAATATAAATGCTGCAATGCTCAATCTAAACACAGCAATGCTCAATCTAAACGCAGCAATGCTCCGTCTAAATGCAGCATTTGCTCCTGATTTGCGACATAAGGCCTTGACTCATTTTCGTTGAAAATTTACTTAATTAAATACCAAATTAATTAATTAACTTTAACTGTTAATTTTTCGTACTCTTCCAAAGCCACAAACAGACAACCAATCGATTTGTAAACCTAATTAGAAACTGTGTCCTTATCTTATTCAAATGCATCCTCCAAGTTTCACCATGGAACCGACAACAAGATGGCGACAATGCATTCCCAAGCCGGCTCTTTCTTTTGTCTTTCCGAGACCACGTGCAAGACACCGCGCACCTACCGGCACACCACGCCGACTGCCCATCAGTGCTGCCACTAAACTAATTGAAATAGTACTAGATCCTCAAAAAAAAGAGTAGTAGATAAAGGCGGAAGAGTAGTAGCAGTGTGGTTGCGAATGTGATTAACCTTCTTTAGTAGGTTGCTATTTTTTCTCAATGTCGAAAAAATTAATAGTAAATAGACGATATTAAAGGCCCATAAGGTATTAACCTTAGCATTAACATAGGGTATTCGTTTTTTTAAAATCCTTGACGTCTGTCAAAATTCGTGTCGGAGAATTGTGGCACTACTGATATTAATAACTGACAACGGACTAATAAAATCAAAGATATTTAAACTCGGTTTTATATTACGATATTTGAACTTGAGTTTAAATATCTTTGAATAAAATGAAATAATCTTGTGCCGAGTGCTGCCTGCGATGATATGAACAGTGAACAACAAAATAAAGAATGCTGATTGAAAACAACTTTTTATTTAAAAAAAAATGTGACAAAGTATAATATAATAACGGAACCTTCGTTTGTATATTCTGCGACCTTCATTGTGCTGCGTTTAGTTGTTTAGAACTGTTTATTGTTTATTTATTTTTTATTGTTTTTTTTATCTATTTACATTTTTTTTAACAAATTTGGTGTGGGTTCCCATTTATAGCATGGTTGAGAACCCAACATATCCCTGGCTTGCATTATACTATCGCAAGTGCTAATTTCTAGGCAATTTCTTAACCATTGCCTGGAAACTTATATGGTGAAATTTTGATAAAATAATTTAGTACACACTAAAAACACGGTATGTCGCTAGTGGTAGGAAAATAATTTTTAGAGGCTACTAGTTTATTTGGTTGCCTGTGATATGCATATACAGGGTGTTTCCTAATTAATCTAAAAAATCGTTAGAAAACGAATTAAGGCGGGCTCTTAATAAGTATATTTATTTTTTTCTCGACAACCGTTTGATGAACAAGAAAAACTCAAAAGATCAGTCAAGGAAAAAATATATTTTCTTTAAAAAAGCAGTGGTGTACCAGTTATGTTAAGCAAAAAAATCGATTTTGTTTTAATTTTTAACACCATGTAGATCAGAAAGGAAGTACTTTAGACCCAATGGTTATAATATAAAAATTGTTTTAAGAACACATGAGGAATCACACCATAATTTTTTAGACTAATTCGAAAACACCCTGTATATTCTCAACTTGACAATGACTGCTGATAAATCAAAAAATACCTTTTCAGTGAAAAAAGCCTGATTTTCGCAGGAAAAATTTTGATTTTTATTGAATTTGGGCCTGCGTCTGCAAATACCGGTTTGTTTTTTAATTTTCTATCTATCTAAATTTTAAATATCATAGTCAGAAATAGTTTTATTTTTTATAACTGTAAAAATGGTGTTTTCTTGTTGTGTTGCATCTTGCAAAGAAACTAACAAAACTGCAAACATGTACGTGTTTTCAAAAGACGATAAGGTATGCGTCTTAGATAAAAGAAAAATATATATTTTATGTATTCGTTGTTTGATTTTTTTTTCGTTCGCTTTAAAATCTATAAATCTCGGTCTATTCATTAGACAGCCAGTCGACTTACGACCACTTCGCTGTCGTATCGGTTTCTACGTGCTTTCTAAAATCTAATTCGCACTCTAATTCTTCATTTGTAAACTTGTTCGATCGGTTTTCGATATTCTCAACTTCTAGAAACTTGCGCATTGCGTTTTTCACTGAGTTATTTTCATTTACTGTTAAAAAAACACTGAGGAATGTTTATGTCCTTGAGATCTCGATTAACGTGTAAATCTAAAGGGCCCGCTATTATCCATCCAAACTTTGTGTTTTGTAAAATCGGTGAGTTTCGTCCTAACTTAATTTGTTCGCTATTCAAACATTTAAAAAATAACTCTACCCCGATTAACAGGTCGATATTTCGAGGCTCACTAAATTCGGAATCCGCTAATTCCAAGTTCTGCGGTATTTTTATTATATCGGGTTCAAATGAAATTTGCGGTAATTTAGTTGTTATTTTATCGATTACTAAGAACTCAACATTCGATTGAAATGATTCATTGATTGATTTTAATTTAGTGTTGAATTTGGCATACATGTTGCATCGTACATTATTTATTCCTAGAATCGACGAATTTAACTTTTTTGACGGTATATTTAAACGTTCAAATAACTCTTTAGTGCAAAAGTCTGATTGACTTCCCGAATCTAACAATGCACGACATCTTACCGGTCTATTATTCACATCGAATACCTCCACCATCGCGGTAGCGAGTAAAATCTGTTCCGCATGTCGCGACGATAACTCCCTATTCGACAATTCAAATTTTGTATTTGCCGCGCGCGTCAACATGCAAGCACCGGAAGCACGCGCGTCAGCTGGCCGCGGTGACGACACTTCTCCAGCCGAAGAGCTCGTTCCGCTGTTGCCGGCTTTTACGGTTGGAATCTTACCTGAATTATGGTCGAAATTTTCATTCGGATTATTATCGTTTCTTGCGACATTACAATTTTGATTTGAATTCTGGTTATTATGTGCGTTTTGATTCGGTTTTGAATTCTGGTAATTATGTGCGTTTTGATTCGTTTTTGAATTTTGGTAATTAGGCGAAAAGTTAAAATCGTGTAAAACAGAATTGTGTCTACGATTACAAATTCTGCAGTTTTTTCCTTGGCAAATTGTCACGTCATGTCCTGATCGTAAACAATTTGTGCATATGCCTAAACGTTTCAGTTCAAAATACCTGTCTTTAATCGCAAGCGTTAGTAATTTTTGACATTTGTACGCAAAATGATTTGTTTGTTTACAAAATGTACAATATACTTGTGTTTCTCGATTAGTTGGTGACTCGTTTGAGCTGAGATGTGCTAATGTACGTTGTTTGAAATTAGGTGTCGTCGCTTGCTGTTTGTGGTCTATAATTTCTAAAATTTGACATTTGTTTTTTAGAAACTGTAGGAATTCCTCGAGAGTAGGCGATATTTTGTTATTCGAAATTTCCCATTCTTTTCGCGTATGGGCATCTAATTTTAATGATATTAAATATATTACTAGTGTATCCCAATGTTCGACGAGTTGTTCAAGACTTGTTAACGCACGAATATTTTTTACTACGACGTCGATTAGTTTACGTAACGATTCATGTGATTCTTTAGCCACGGGCTGCATGTCGAATAAGTTTTTAACGTGATTGTGAATTAAAACGCGTTTATTCTCGTATCTTTCGCGTAATAAGTCTAAAGCTTTATCGTAGTTGTCTTCGCAAATTTCTAACAAATGAAGAACTTGAATTGCTTCTACGCGTAGACACGATTGTAAGTAGTAAAATTTCTGTATCTTGGATAGCTCTGAATTTTGGTCTACTAAAGCTCGAAAAATTTCGTAAAACTGTAACCATCCCTCATACGAACCGCTGAATTGAGGTAAGGTTATCGCTTGTAATTTTGTTGCGTTATTTGTACTCGTAGTCGATATCATGTTCGTGTGTGTACTCTGCGACGATCTACTAGCATTTTGAGACGCGTTCTGTTCATTCTGTTCGATCATTTCTAACGCCACTGTCGCGAGACCGTAATATTTGTCTTCGAACGATTGTCTCTCGACTTCGCGCCCTGCATCTAGCTCCTCCAACTGCGACTGAACCGCCTGGAATTCGTCCCAGGTTGCATCGATATTTTTTACTCGTAATTTCAGCCTGGTGATGTTAATATTTCCGCTTTTTAGAAAATTCGAAAACCGCGTTAGGTTCCCTTTCAGTTGTCCCCTTCGAAGCACTAAACTTTTAATTTTCTCGTCGTTCGTTTTATTGCTCTCTCCCGAATTGAACATTTTGAGTTTTCCGTATGTGAATTTACAACGCAATATTTTTGATATGTAAATAAATCGTTACTTTGCTCACTCGAATCTAGCATGCATGAATGGTATTAACTTGTAGGATACTAAGCAATGGATATGTAATAGGAAATTGGAATAGACCTGCTTGTTAACTTCTTGTGGTACCATCTGACAACGTTGCCTTCTGCTGCACTTCAATGGCTAACCTCTTCGCGTAATTATTTACTTTTTATTCCGATTATCACGAAATCCGGCTCGAAGGACCAAGAATTTTATGTGTATACTCAGTGGACTGTATTTAAATAAAGATTATGCACTTTTTACTTATTATTTATTGTTTAAAACTGCAAAATACATTAACAAACTGGGCTACGCCTATCCGACGATAAATCGTGGTTACAGAGGAATTCGGTACTCATTAGAGAATGTTCGTCTTCGTTCTTCTTTGGAGAACACTGTGGACAGTTGCTTCTAATGAAACCGGCAGCACGCGTAGCGCGCAATACCAGCATTGTTGGGCTCCTTTTGCTATACAACTACGATACTTCAACTATTCTAGCTTCTATATATATACATAATATGGCCCATACCTACTACACGCAGAAACGTCGATTTCATAATTTTCTTAATGTAATTAATATCATATATACTTTATTAAAGTGTTAAAAAACATCTTTGTACTTATAAGAATTTCAGCCGAAATATCATAAACAAACTTCAATCAAATCTAACCGCATGGAACTGTTGTCTTTTACATGACCAAAATTACGACAATACATCGGGGACGTATATATTTGTCTGCATTTTTATTTCATGAGTCACTGAGTTCAAACGTTTCTTCAACTATTCTAGCTTCTTAACGTCTTGAATTTCTTCGGTTATTGTATTATTTGGAAGTTGGTAACGTAGAACAGGCTTTAAAAGAAAAACGAAAATGCCAGTGGTATCACTTTTTATCTTGATCATTTACTTAATGATTCTACGATGTAATACGTAACC